>NC_085872.1:37500423-37515423 GCF_034702125.1 Engraulis encrasicolus | reverse complement strand
TACATTACAGACATTGAGGCATAATGTACATATGCAGACTGCAAGTCATCTACTAGTATTGTAATAACACGACTCGTCCTTGTTGAGTGAGTCAACTTCTGCATGTGTTGACCATGTGCAGATCTTAGGTTGTTCTGGGGGCTGAAGGTGACACAACATCATTGTATTTACAGCAAAATACCAAATGCGAGCCATGCTGAATATTGCGGCTGGTGGGTGGAAGGGCTAGTTTTCTTCACAGGACTGTGCGTGCGTGAATGTGTGTGGTCTATTTAGGGCTGCTCGATATTAGAAAAAATCAATATCACGATATTTTCTGTAAATATTGATATCACGATATTTTAAGCGATATATACGAAATTCCCAACCCCCGCCACTATTATCATAGTGGAGTAGCACACATAATGACTTTCTAGTTTCTAGTGCTTTCTAGTAGCATAATGTCTGGTAAGTCTGGGTGAATGTAGACTTGAGGAGAGCGCGAGACTTGAGAGGCGTCTATCTTTCTCGACATAGAGCTAGTTCTGATGTACCACCCCTGCGTTTTGCTAATCCCTTGGCTGCCATACTGCACCGTAGCGTTGCAAATGACAAATGACAAAATATCACGATATATGAATTTTGATATTGATATCACGATATATGATGAATATTGATATCGCGATATAAATACGATATATTGCACAGCCCTAGGTCTATTGCTTTTGGCCGTATTGTGTTTGTTTGTGTGCGTGTTTGGGGTGAAGGGAGGGGGATTAAAGGCTGTTTCTCTGACTTGTTGTGTAAGTCATAATTTTCCATCACGCTTCTTCACATCAACACGGCCTAAATGCACGTTTTTCAACACGTCCTAGACGAATGAATTACACCCTTGGCCTGTCTGCTATTCAGTGGCTCCACTAGGTCCGGTTTTGCTTGGTGTGGACGTCTGAACTCTGGATGCCTGTCTACCGTACCTCTGTAGAGAGACTCTGCTCTGTCTGTGTCATAACAAGCACGAGACGTCTTGTCGCTGCGTCCGACGCCACGCGGCTGGACTCAGCCTGGACCGGGGCCAGCGCTGCGTGGATCTCTCGGCCGGCTGCAGCCCTAACTCTCACCGTGTAAAACAGATGCCCAGGGTGTCAGGGCCAACGGCAACGGATGTAGAAAATAGCCTTCCATGTGAATTATTCAACGCGGGTGAGAGCGCGTTCTAGTGCTTTCCCCGGGCCCTTTGGCTTGCCACTGCGTGACGCATCGCAGCGCGAGGGCTTTAAGCTGGCCATCGCCCGAGATTCGAAGCGAGTTCCGCAAGTCACACGGGAGTGATTTGTTAATGGACGATAGGGTGGTTATTTTAAAAGGAGGTCTTGAGGAATGTTCCCTGAGAGCCTTTGTGGAGTGGACTGGAGTGTGGTGGAGATGCTACTGTGGAAGTGGAGCGGACTCCCGAGTCATGCTTACAACCACCATACCCTTTCCATGCAAAGGAGCGAGCTCTGACCCAGGGTCAAGAGAAATCCAATGCCCGCGCTGCTGGTGGTAGCGTCCTCAACTATCCTCGGCAAACAGCCGTCCTGTGCTGGTGGTATCACTTTCAGTCGTCTGTGTGTTACATGAGGCAGATTCAGCCCTTTCACTCTCTGTCTGTCTGTCTCTCTCGCTCGCTCTCGCCTCTCTGTCTCTCTCTCGCTCTCGCTTGCCATCTCTTTCTCCTGCTCTTTCACTCTCTCTATCGAACATGTTTATCTCCTGTCAGATGAGCAAGTAAAAGTTATGATGGGGATGATACACACTACACAGGACACCTTTTGATTCAGGGATGCTGGCCATTGTTACCAGCAGATGTTCTCTTGGCACGTATCCACTGACATTAAGCCATGGGTTTTGTAAATAATGTTGATGTAATAATGTAAATAATGAGCAGACCACTTGTCATGGTGAATCAGGCTTGTCATGCCGTTGCTTAGCAACATCATGCAAACAATAGAACCATTTGTCATCGTCATGCCTTCAGACTTTGCCGCCTTGTCTCACAGTGACCTTTCTTTACTTTAACACGTTTTTTACAGCACTGCTGCGGTAGATGCTAACCTTTTTTCTCTCCCCCTCCCTCCCTCTCTCTTTCTCTCTCTTCTTCCTTCAGGGAAGCCGCAGATCATTGAGAGCTCGGAGCGCGTGCAGCTCTCGGGGACGTACAACGTGCGCAAGGGGAAGCTCCAGCTGCCGGTGAACAGGTGGAGTCGGCGGCAGGTCATCCTGTGTGGCACCTGCCTCATGGTGTCCTCCGTCAAGGCCAGCCACACCGGCAAGATGCACATCCTGCCTCTCATCGGCGGAAAGGTGAGCAGGGAACGCAAAAATGCATACAAGCACATGCTTACGCATGCGCGCGCACGCACACACACACACACACACACACACACACACACACACACACACACAGTAGCACACACACACACAGTAGCACACAAGCACACAAAATAGCACACAAGTGCAGGCAAGAACACATGTGTGTACACACACACACACACACACACACACACACACACACACACACACACACACACACACAGACACACACACACACACACACACACACACACACACACACACACACACACACACACACACACACACACACACACACACACACACATTTATACATTATACATGCAAGCCCATAGACACAGGAAAAAACACAGGAAAGCCACAACATGTAGGCAGGCAGGCACATGCACACACACACACACACACACACACAGATGTTCCCACACAGATGCATGTGCTAATACAACACACACATCAGTGGCAGCCATACATTATGTGCCATCTATCAAGCTGAGACAGACACTCAGACACTTCCTGCTTTTCTCCATCAAGGTCAGACAAGCAGACTAGCTATCCCAGCACACTGTAGCGTGTGTGCGTGTGTGCGTGCGTGCGTGCGTGCGTGCGACCATTTGTGTGCATCTGTACGTACAGGTACTAAAACCAGGTCTAATATTGTATGAGCTGACATTTTTTTGTTCCCACAAACAGTGCTGTTCGTTCGGTGTGTGTGTGTGCACTGACTAAATAGACAGTTTGACCACATCATGTTTTCATTAACCCGCAGCCAAGTGGTTCGGATGCGAGAAGGGATTCACATTACAATCATTTGGGGGATGAAATGGATAGTGCAGGGGGTGGAAGAGGTTGGAAGCAGGTCGGGCCGCGTAAACAAGCCCTATGATTACCATGCTACCTGCCACCCGCATAGGACATGCCAGTTGGTTTTAAAGGGACATCGCAGAATTATCTTGCTGATAATCTTACACATGAGCCAGGACATGTCCTCGCCACCACAACAAGATTTGATGTGCGAGGTCAGGGCAATGCCAACCAATTTTTTCTGAAACGGGATTTATTTCAATGCTATAAATAAGGGATGTTGTCTTGCGACATTTTTACGTCAACACACAACCACAGGTAGCCGTTTTTTAAAATATATTTATAAATGTGTATGCGTGTGTGAGTACTAGCATAACTTCATTGTTGGACCCGATACTCACTCTCACACACACACACACACACACTTACACACACTCTTTATTCCAGTTCCTTTCTCTTTTTCTGTTTAACTCCGTCTTCCTCTCAGCCCTTGTATTTCCTCCTTGGTTACTCACTCTGTCAGTCCATCACTCAATCGCTCCAAGAAATAGTGAGTCATTCAGTCAATCAGGGCCCAAGTCAAGTTAGGGCATCCCCCTCCACCGCCATTTCCCCCTTGTATTGCAGGTTTAGGTCATCATTGTGTGCCAGTCGTTGTGGCACTGTTCACCTTTATGTCCCTCCATCCATCCACTGTTCCTTCCATGCATTTCTCCCTTCATCGCTTCATCCTTTCATCTCCCCCTCCTTTCGGTTCAGCCATCGTCCTGTCCCCATCGTGCCTCGATTGAGTCGCTCAGCAGTGCAGGCTCACAGACGGACACAGCAGCAGCAGGGGGGGCGGGCTGCATGCCAGCAAGAAGCAGCACGGAGGAAAAGCCTTTTTTATTACTAGCAGGCCCCCTCTGTTGCTTGCTGCTGCTACTGCTGTTGCTATTGCTACTGCTGCTGCTTGCTGCTGCTGAGACGGGGACTGAAATAGCTCTGGTCCTGCCTGTCCCGCTTAGATGAACCCCTGCATGAGGCTGGCACATCACTTACCCGTCATGAGCAGCCTCGCTGCTCTCTGTCAGGCGCCCATGTGGCTTTGGGAAGGTTTTTTTCAGTGTGTGTGTGTGTGTGTGTGTGTTTGTGTGTGTGTGTGTGTGTGTGTGTGTGTGTGTGTGTCAAGTGCTTGCGTGTGTGTGTGTGTGTTTGCGTACGTGTGAATGAGGGTGTGTGACAAGGTGCGTTTGAGTTTGAGAGTGAAACCTAAACACTGTATATTTTTCTCTGTTTGAGTGTGTGAGGTAGTACGAGAGAGCATGTGGGCCTGAATGTGTGTCCATGCGTCTTGTTTATGTGTACGACTCTGTGGACGTGTACTGGACGTTTCACATAGAAGACCTCCCAGTGAGCTGACCTGTAACATTGTTTTTGAGCCTCCTGAATGGAGACAAATGCAGCTGTTATTTTTTGACTCGGGCAACATTGTTGCCCCCTACCCTTACACCGAGCCAGTAGGTGACCTCTGCTTCAGCCAGGCAATAGCCAGAAACGCTCAGCTTTCAGCTTTTACACAAAACCAACTATTGTTTTACAGTAACTTGACATCTTTCTGCATGTAGCTCGTTTGTGTATTATGATTCCTGTTCACTCCTGTTGCTTCTATAGGAATATGATGTTGCTTCTTTGCTGACTTTGCTAACTGTGTGTGCGTGTGCGTGTGTGTGTGTGTGTGCGTGTGTTGTGTATTTCAGGTGGAAGAGGTGAAGAAACACAACCACTGTTTGGCCTTCAGCTCGGCAGGCCCCCAGAGTCAGACCTACTACATCAGCTTTGACAGCTTCACTGAGCACCTACGCTGGCATCGACACGCAGCCAAGGTCAGTGCATGGAAGAAACCATTGTTTGTGTGTGTGTATGTGTGTCTGAGTATTTGTACGTGTGTGTGTGTGTGTGTGTGTGTGTGTGTGTGTGTGTGTGTGTGTGTGTGTGTGTGTGTGTGTGTGTGTGTGTGTGTGTGTGTGTGTGTGTGTGTGTGTGTGTGTGTGTGTGTGTGTGTGTGTGTGGCCTGAGTCGAGTAGTGTGCGTGCGTGTGGAACAAGTTATTACGGAGGTGGGTGGGGTGTGTGTGTGTATTTGTGGAAGACCGCGTGAAAAAAAACTATAAACCGTACTTGTTTACTAGCCTCCATTTTTATCTCTACAGCGCTCTTCCCGCGCTCGGGCTCGGCTCTGAGGCGGCTGAAGTAGTAGTGCCCATGACTACAGTCATTGACCCGCTTCTTGGTTTTGCGAAACAAGCAGAGTGGGACAACTCGATTTATCACACACACACACGCGCACGCACACACACACACGCACACAAATATCTGCACTGAGCAAGAGTGACTCACACACAAATATGGCTGTGGTTTTGTGAACCAGCTAGCTAGAATGCTGACGGAACAGTTTTTTCAAGACTCACTGACTGAGAGCCAGGGTGAGGCACATGCGGAAAATACTGACTAATCATTATTACGTTATTACATAGTGACATGACGCTTCACAACAGTAAATAAATGAAATGAAATGAAATGAAATGACATAAAAACACCACTAGTCATGGAATTACCACCTACTTGGCCAGGGTAAAATTTGGCAAGACGTGAGTAAGGGAGCTCAGAAGTAGCGCAAAGTAAGAAAAGGGGGGGGGGAACCATTTTCCCTGTCAACAAGCAAACTGTCACCACGAGCCTAATAGGACTGAATTGTTAGTGAAGCGTTTTAAAGCTGAGTCCACGGTATGGGTCAGCCATGACTGCAATGCTCTCTCTCTCTCTCTCTCTCTCTCTCTCTCTCTCTCTCTCTCTCTCTCTCTCTCTCTCTCTCTCTCTCTCTCTCTCTCTCTCTCTCTCTCTCTCTCTGTCTCTCTCTCTCTCTCTCTCTCTCTCTCTCTCTCTCTCTGCCTTTCACCCCTTCTCTTTCTCTCCTTCTGTCTGTCTCCCTCTTTCACTGTCTCTCTCCTGGGGGCAGGGCACAATTTGGAAAGAGCTTCTTTTTTCTCGTCAAGCCCAACTAGGACAGACCTCAGAGCCTATTTTCTGCATTTTCCCAGAGACAACCTTGTGGTGTGTCAGAGCGGCGCAGGTCCCCCTGGGAAGCTCAGAATAGCAGCCACACTGGGATGGAGAGAGAGAGAGAGAGAGCAGGCTGAAGAGAGGGAGAGGGATAGAGAGAGAGACAGAGAGAGAGAGAGAAAGAGAGACAGAGCGAGAGAACGAGAGAGAGAGTACATGCTTAAGAGAGGGCGTACTCACTTAGAGGGATGGATAGACAGAGAGAGAGGTGGAGAGAGAGAGAGAGAGAGCGGTGAAGCGAGGGGTAGAGTGAGCAAGTGAAAAAGGGGGGTAGGGGGAGGCCTTACTAAGTGAGAGTAATGGGCTGTTGAGTTGTCTGTGGGTCAGAGTGCTGTGACCACTTCTGCTGCCTCATCTCGGCGGCGTACAGTAGGCCCCGTCCCACTGGCGTTGACTATGGGGGCCTAGCTGGTTACACTGCAGCACCACACTGGTCAGACATCTGAGGCTCTCCCTCCTCCCCTCTCCCCCCTCCCCCCGCCTGCTCTGCTCTCCTCACCCTTCCTTCCTGAGCTGTAGTCCACCAACATGATGAGTTCCATCTTGTGTCTGTCGTCCCCCTCCCTGTGTAGAGTTACTCTCACTCTCTCTCTCTCTCTCTCTCTCTCTCTCTCTCTCTCTCTCTCTCTCTCTCTCTCTCTCTCTCTCTCTCTCTCTCTCTCTCTCTCTCTGTCTTCTTTCTCAAACCCTCTCTCTCTGTCTATCCCTCTCTCTCCGTCTTTCTCAGGCCCTCTCTCTCTCTCTCTCTCTCTCTCTCTCTCTCTCTATCCATCTCCGGCCCTCGCATACCCAGGGGCGTGAACGCAAACGGATTGCATCACATTTCATTTCCTGCGTCCATCTCCCCACCACCACCACCACCTACGGCAACACCAACACCAACACACACCCCCATCCCCATTCCACTCTTCCCAAAACCAAAACAACAAAAAAAAACAGAAAAGAATAATGACACGCTGGCAAATCGGATGCCCTCGTCATCCACAAACAACAAAAGCCCCCTGTACTGACCCAAGCAGCCAGTGGCTGCAACCCGACACCGCTGTCTCACGTTCGCCGCACCGCCAACAGGCCGGTCCCCTAGGTGAGGTCACGCCCCGGGCCTCCGACTCGCAACGCAAATACGGAACAACCAAGATATACAAACAGACCACGGCGGCGGACATGACTTGACAAGCAGAGGTCTGCAGGCAGAACACCAGACTGTCGTACAAAGGCAAACTACAGTAACTACCACGTCATATTTTGTAGGAATTGAGTTTAGACTGACAATGGTCTTTAACCCTCTGAGGTCTAAGGCTTTTCAGAGGCTTTTAGGCTGCTTGAACCACCCTAACATTTTCAAGTATTTTCATTTCATATATATATATATTTGGGACCTGGAAGGTCTGAGGTTTCTAATGGTGTGACTTATATGTTTCAATGACAAAAACTCACAGAGTTACAGATTTGTTTTTGGAGACACATTGCCCTCTGAAGGGCACTCGGACCTCAGAGGGTTAACAACACCCCCATTGTCTTGTGATAAACCCTTTTGGTTCTAATGTGTCCCATTTCAGAGAAATTGCTTTGTCAAATTTGCAGTGACTACAATATCCAGCCTAATACCAGCACTTTGAAGACATTTTTTCTTCCTGTCAATGTTGGCGTAGTTACTGCACTTTGCCTTTGTAGGGCAGAGACAGGGTCCTGTCCACCAGCAGCTCAACAGGTGTCTCATCTCTGTGAACACTGAGTGCAAGAGAGAAGCAAGTGAAGCAAGGCCCATGATCATCATGCTTTGATTTGTTTTTCTTTTGTTTTTATTTTATTTCGTTATTGTAGAATATGTGGTCAAGGTTATCGCCATTGTGTGTGGTGGTGGTTTTTTTCATATGCTTATCTCTCTTTCACGTTCTCTCTTTCTCTTGCTTCCTCTTTCTCTGTCTCTCTCCTTGTCTCTGTCTCTGTCTCTGTCTCTCTCTCTCTCTCTCTCTCTCTCTCTCTCTCTCTCTCTCTCTCTCTCTCTCTCTCTCTCTCTCTCTCTCTCTCTCTCTCTCTCTCTCTCTCTCCGTATCAGATGGTGTCCCAGAGGATCAGCTCGGTGGACCTGTCCTGTTGCAGTCTAGAGAAGCTGCCGCCCAACTTGCGCTACAGCCAGGACCTCACCCATCTCAACCTCAAACACAACTTCCTACCAGCAGACCACACACTACAGCAACTGCACTGGTATGACCAGAAGCACACTCACTCTGTCTGTCTGTCTGTCTGTCGGCCTGTCTGGCAGCCTGTTTTTCTGCCTGTCTGTCTGTCTGTCTGTCTGTCTGTCTGCCTGCCTGCCTGTCTGTCTGTCTCTTTATCTCTCTCTCTCTCTCTCTCTCTCTCTCTCTCTCTCTCTCTCTCTCTCTCTCTCTCTCTCTCTCTCTCTCTCTCTCTTTCTCTCTCTCACTCGTTCGCGCTCTCTCTCTCTCTCTCTCTCTCTCTCTCTCTCTCTTTCTCTCTCTCTGACTCTTGCTCGCTCGTTCGCTCTCTCTGTCTCTCTCTCGCTCTCTCTCTGACTCTTGCTCGCTCGTTCGCTCTCTCTGTCTCTCTCTCGCTCTCTCTCTGACTCTCGCTCTCTCTGTCTCTCTCTCGCTCTCTCTCTCGCTCTCTCATTCTTTCTAGCGTATGTGTTTGGCAGGTGTGCCAACATGCTATCTGTTGTAGCTCAAAAGTAGTTTTTTGCAACAGGCCTGGGGGGGTCCTGTGTGTCAGTGGCAGATGCCAAAGTGTACGTGGGTGTGTGTGTGTGTCTGGTGCAGTGTTGGAGTTGACCTCAGGCCCTTCGTGTGTGTGTGTGTGTGTGTGTGTGTGTGTGTGTGTGTGTGTGTGTGTGTGTGTGTGTGTGTGTGTGTGTGTGTGTGTGTGTGTGTGTGTGTGTGTGTGTGTGTGTGTGTGTGTGTGTGTGTGTGTGTGTGTGTGTGTGTGTGTGTGTGTGTGGTAAGGCATGAGCGTGATTGGCTGCAAGCTGCATGTGTGTGTGCGTGCGTGCATTTGCGGGCACGTGTGTGCATTCCTTTATGTGTGTCTGTGTACGCGTTGGTATGTGTGTGTATGAATGTGTGTGTGCGTGCGTGTGTGTGTGTGTGTGTGTGTTGTAGGGCATTGGAGTGACTGGCTGCAGGCTGCACATTTCAGGCCCTGTGGTATGCAGAGCAGGCTGGGAACAGAGAGCCGCTGTTTTCATCAGGGGAGATTATTGTAGTCACGGGAGCATGAGGGTGCATGTGTGCCCGCACGTGTGTTTGTATGTGTGTCTGTGTGTGTTTGTGCGTGTGTGCGCATGCATGGGGTACATGCAAGAACACATCAAAGTCTATGTCATGCATATAATATAATACATCTGTTCATATATGTTCACATCTATAAAAGTGTGTGGGTGTAAAAAGACAAATTCCTGTCTTAGTCCACCGAGCTGTGTGTGTGTGTGTGTGTGTGTGCGTGTGTGTGTGTGTGCGTGCATGTGCGTCTATGCCTGCCTCTGTCTATGTCAAGGTGCCCTTGTCTCTGCCAAGAAGCACCATACTGGCACAGAGGCAGCAGTAGCAAAAGCAACAGTAGCACATGCAGCAGCAGCAGCAGCAACATTAGTGGTGGTAGCAGCACTGACAGGGTCATCTTGGCTCTGTCTGTCGCTTTGCCTGCTGCGTCATCCTGCTGCCTTGCCTACCCATGAGCCTCTGGGCCTATTCATGTCCTCTGGCCCCGCTCAATCCGTCACCATTAGGAAGGACAAATGGCATTTGGGCTCTCTGCGTCTGTCTGCGCCCCCCCCAACACGGCCCACCTCTCGTGGTAGACACCCACAGGTGTCCTGCCCTGTTTAAAGAGCGGAGGACAAGCTGTGCGTGTGTGCGCGTATGCACGTGTGTGTGTGTGTGTGCACTCGCTTGTGGTTTTGAATGTGCTTTTATGTTTGTGTCAGTGTATCTGAATGTGTTTGTCTCTGGTTGTGTATCTGTTTACGGGCATATGTGGATGCATTGTTGTGTATAAATGAGTTGTGTCTAGGTTTGCAACGACACGCTTAACTCACAATTCGGTTCGTATCACAATCTTTGACCTACAGTTCGATACACCCCACGATTTTTTAAATGTGTCTTTTGTTTATTGGTTATTTATTTATTCATTTACTTTTTTCACATTTGCAGACATTATAAAATACAATTATTTATAGGTAGAATGGGTAATGATGATGATTTGAAGATTGGCAGCATCATCACATGATGTGGTTGTTTTCTGGACTGAAGTGAAACACAACGCCAAAAGAGCGTATCACGATACTGCCTTCTTGCACTGCAATACAGTATTGCGACTCGTGATTTAATGATTTGATACAATATGCCTTACAGCCCTAGTTGTGTCTATCTACAAGTATGTGTTTGAATGTGTGTATCGGCGTGTTACATGTCTGTTAGCAGTAGGGGTACTTGGCATTGGCCTTGTGGGTAGAGTCAAAGCTGCGTCAGAGAGAGTAGAGAGAGAGAGGTTCCATTGGCCCATTGTTTCCGGGTTCTATTATTGGGGGGGGAAATCCCCCTTTAGGCAGACCTAGGCAGACCTGAGGACTGTTCTATTCAATGCTAGGAGCATTATGACACGCCCCTTTAGGCAGACCGGAACCTGGTCATGTTAGGTGCCCATAGAAACCTATTATGTTGGCATATCTCTATACTTAAAGAATCTCTGGCTGCGTGGTCTGGCCTGTGTGAAGGCCCAGAGGCCCAGCACGTCCTGGCCTGTCCATGCTGTGCTATGCTATGCTGTGCTGGGCAAGGCAGGGCCCCACAGCTCCCAGCCGTGGGCCCCCAGGCTATTGGAGCTCAGGAGGCGTGAAGGTGCGCCTATTGTGCGGGGGTGCATGTGCGTGCTAAAGGGCCGTGTCCTTTGTCCCCACCCTGTGAACATCCCGCATTCTCCCACACACGCCATCCCCGGCCATCTCTCTGTTTTCTTTAGCTCGCTGCTCTCTCTGCCTCTCTGTCTCTATCTCTCCTTTCTTTCTGTCTCTCTCGTTCTTTTTCTCCAGCTCTCTCTGTTTCTCTCTCCCTCACTCTTTCTCTCTCTTTCTCTCTCTTTCTCTCTCTTTCTCTCTCTCTCTCTCTCTTTCTCTCTCTTACACACACATACTCACAATGCCTTTTCCTGCCTTTCTCTCTCTTCTTCTCCTCATTGCTCTCTCTTCCTCTCAATTCCACTCCTTTACACACAAACACAAACTGTCTCTCCTTCCTCCCTCTCTTTCCCGTCTCTCTCTCTCTCTCTCTCTCTCTCTCTCTCTCTCTCTCTCTCTCTCTCTCTCTCTCTCTCTCTCTCGTCTCTTGTGGCTAGTGCTGCGAGCCAGCCCCTGAGCTAGAGAAGGGGGTCTGAAAGATTGGGTCTGAAGGCTTGTGTCTGTCTGTGATCACACCTACCCAGCGCACAAGGCAAGAGGAGCTTCAAAGCATTCTGGGAAACCTGGCGGCCCTCTCTACCTCTCATGCTAGTGGTGAACCCTCTCACTTTGGTGGGGCAAGATGGAGTTGATAAAACTTTCATTTGGGCTGCGCTGTGAGTTACATTGGAAAGCCTGGGTGGCAAAGCAGTCCGTGTATGTGTGTAGTCGTGAATACAGTCATGCGAGCGTTTAGGTGTTCGTGCAGCCGAGAAAGTAATACTTTGCACACCTTTACCCGGAATCAGCTGTAGCATTGTAGCGTTTTCTCTGGCTGTCAATGTCTCCACTGTAGTCTTACTCCAAACAACTTAGAAGAAGTGTTCTATCCCTACCCTATATATGTGATGGGTGGGGTCAAGTGAAGAACTTGAGTCCACTCCACGGCCACACTCTGCCGTTTGGCAAGCTGCCCTTTCTGAAACACTGGGTTGAAGGGACTGTGATTGAGGCAGGGGAGACAGACAGGGAGGCCCCCTTAGTCAGTGGATGTGTGTGATGGGAATACCCAGCCCCCCCCCTCTTTCTCTCTCTCTCTCTCGCCCTCTCTATCCCTCTCTCTCTCTCTCTCTCTCTCTCTCTCTCTCTCTCTCTCTCTCTCTCTCTCTCTCTCGCCCTCTCTATCCCTCTCGCTGCCTGCAGGCCCGTCAGCCTCCCCCTCCTAATGAAATGGCTACAGCGATCAATAACGCCATGGCCTTGTTTCCTGTTCCTGCCATTCACATGATTAAGCTTGCGCTTCTGGTGTGTGTGTGTGTGTGGGTGTGGGTGTGTGGGTGGTTGGAAGAGTTTGAGTGCACGTGCATGTGCTCAATTCGTGCGTGTGTGTGTGTGTGTGTGTGTGTATGTGTGTGTGTGTGTGTGTGTGTGTGTGTGTGTGTGTGTGTGTGTGTGTGTGTGTGTGTGTGTGTGTGTGTGTGTGTGTGTGTGTGTGTGTGTGTGTGTGTGTGTGTGTGTGTGTGTGTGTGTGTCAGCAAGTGCATGTGGTTACATTCTGTATAGCCACTTTTCTGTATGTGCACAGTATGTATGTGTGTGAGTGTGTGAACAGTTTGAGGGTATGGTGTTGGGTCAGGAGGCATCCTTTCCTCTATTGCTGTTTGAGGTTTGTGTTTCAGAAGACCGATGACTCTCTCTAGCTTCTCGATCATTAGCGAGCAGTCGAAACCTACCCTCTGCTAACCCCGTCCGCAGAATCCCACCGCTAAGGGTCCACAGCAGTGTGACCTATGACCCTCGTCGCCTTCCCTCGTCCCTGGACCCCGGCGGTAACGCCCACCCCTCCGTAGCGGTTGCCGAGGAGACGCCATAGTGATGGAGTAAATATCACCTCAGCGCCAAGCTGCTCTCTGACCTTAGCAGCTGATTTAGGGTCTCTGGTGGTCACGGCAACCCCTCGATGCTTGTCTGCCGTGGGATGAGCCACGGATGATTGGGTGATCAGCCTCAGCAATGACTACACAAGAGGCCTATACTACAACGCTGGTTCAGTTAAGTTAAGAGGTAAATCATCAAATAGAGTCCTCTTTTTTTAAACTTAACCTGGTTTACTCCTGAACCAGCTTCGTACTATAGGCCCAAGGTCTTCACAGGGAAGTTGTCAATACATACGTACGTACATACCTGTACACGAATCAGATGGGTGTTGCAATGGCAAGGAAATAGGCAATGTGGCGTGCACAGTGCTCGTCTCGATTCGGAGCAATGACACGGCAGTTGCAATGACAAGGAAGTTGGCAATGTGTCCCGCACACTGACTGTACACATAGGTCTCAAATCACTACCTGTGTAGCCAGTTTCTTTTTTAACAGCATGTCCTGATTTTTACAATCACCAAGGAAGTTATGTTTTCGGTCGCGTTGGTTTGTTTATCTGTCTGTTTGTCGGTCTGTTTGTTTGTCTGTCATCAGAATAACTCGAAAATTATGCACAGAATTTGATGTTGAGAGTTGTTGGAAATGACGCAAGGAACAAGTGATTAAATTGATTGATTGATTTGGTAGTGATTTGGGAATGTTTTTGAAAACATTATTCACCATTGCGGGATAGGGCAAATTTTGACATTCCAGTTTTTAACCCATTGATGCTGGATGTTGCGTTGCACAATATTGGCCCTGGCGCCTGGAGCTGCATGAAGCAGCATTCAGGCTCATGAGATTTGAGACAATTTTATGAAAAATCTTGGCTTGTTATAGCTGAATGAAGACATTTTAATGCTAGATGAGGGTCTTAGTGTTTAAATGCAACTTATTGCATGATTTTATGTGCTTCAGAGATATTTAGGTTTTTATAGGCTGAGGGCAACTTTTCTTAAAGAGGGCATATGTATTCAGCAGACTTTTTACAGGTTCTTAAGGCGTCAAAGGTTAACTTCACAAAAACAAGGCAGACCGAAAACATTTAGGTGTTACATTGTGAAATGTTCTATCAAACAGCTTCCTTGGCAAAAGGTCTGCACTCTCATAGTGCATTTCTATTTTTTGTATTCTTTTTAAAAAAATAAACAAAAAACACACACATACACACCCACACACAGAGAGGTGATAGTCATGCATGGCGATCGTCCTTGGTGAGCTGAAGGTCACTGCACGTCCTGTAAATGCCACCACAGCCCTCGGCTGTTTAAAGTGACAACAACGCCCCTGATGCCTCGCTTGTTTTTTCAACACCTCGTCACTCAGTGCGGTGCGGTGACGCCGAGGCCACACTGTTCTCCTCGTGTCCCACGAGGCCCCCCTCTTCTCGGCTGACATGGCCAGGGCCACGCCTGACTGAGCCACTGATGCTGGCGGCAGAGCAGGCGCTGGCCAATATGGCGTCACGGCCCGTGACTGACATCGGGCCCCGGCGACAGGAAGCCGAGCATGCCAGATTGACTGTTGTCAGAGATGGCAGGCGTTTGGTGCTCCAGGGGGAGAGCTTCTCTCTCTCTCTCTCTCTCTCTCTCTCTCTCTCTCTCTCTCTCTCTCTCTCTCTCTCTCTCTCTCTCTCTCTCTCTCTCTCTCTCTCTCTCTCTCTCTCTCTCTCTCTCTCTCTCTCTCTCTCTCTCTCTCTCTCTCTCTCTCTCTCTCTCTCTCTCTATCTATCTATCTATCTATCTATCTATCTATCTATTTTCTTGGTCTGTCTATGTATCACAGCACTATCTGCTTTTCCCTCTGTCCATCTCTCCATCTCTCTCCATCTATCTCGGCATGTCTTCCTCTCCTCCTAAGCTGATGATGGCTCGTTACCCGCTCAACAAAGCAGGCATTGTCACGAGCTGGCCTGTGGTATGGCTCGTGACATATTAAAGACACTGTACTGTACGTC
>NC_085872.1:37492923-37497923 GCF_034702125.1 Engraulis encrasicolus | reverse complement strand
CAAAAGCCATGAGAAATCCGTCTCCTTGGACGATGGGAGATGGTTTGATCTTACTCTATCATTGAAATTAATTGAAGTTCCAATCTTAAATTAAAACCCACATTGTGCTTTATTAACATGCCTGTTACGTTATAGCGTCGCAAAAGCATACAAATAACAAAACGAAAGTGTGAATATAGGTACCTAAACCATTCAGTAACGGAGCTCGCGGGTGAGTTCTACGTCACCACTCTCAACTGTTTGCTGATTGGCGAAACACTGAGAGAACATATCTAGAGGCTTTTACCAGACGATGTGCGGAGCCAAAATCTTTGGGTGAAGTACAGAGGATGGCGTCGCGAGGCTAGGTCCATACTGCCAGCCTTACAAAGGCAATGTGCAAAACTGAGTTTAGACTGAAAATGGTCTTCATAACACCTCCTTTATCTTTTGACAAAGCCTTGTGGTCCAAATGTGTCCCGTTTTAGAGATATTGCTATGTCAAATTTCCGGCTGCTGTGCATCAAGCACGTTGACCTGAGGTACGTACGTACGTAGAGATGACTCGAGATTTAACTGGAGCCCCCATGCGAAATGTCAAAAGGAGTGAGCGTTTGAAAGAAAGTTGCCACTACTGTGTGAGCCGTTATTCATCATCCAGGGGCTTGGGGGCCTGGTGACAAGGCGTGCCTCTGTACGTACGTACAACATTCTGACTGATGCAGTAGAAGGACTCACTAGATCTATAGTGCCAGCCTTACAAAGGCAAAGTGCAGTAATTTCATATTTTGTCAAAACTGAGTTTAGACTGAAAATTGTCTTCACAACACCTCATTTATCTGGTGACAAAGCCTTGTGGTCCAAACATGTCCCGTTTTAGAGATATTGCCGTGTCAAATTTGTTGTGGCTCGATATCCAACCTAATTCCAAGGCTTTCGAGGCTTTTTTCTCAGTTTCAGTGTTGGCGTAGTTTCTGCACTTCACCTTGGTAGGGCAGATATTAGTACTGTGTGTGTGTGTGTGTGTGTGTGTGTGTGCGTGTGCGTGTGTGTGCGTGCGTGAGAGAGACAGAGAGCTTGAGATTTAGATATACAAGCTCACTAAAGATAGGAGATGGACAGCAGCTAAGGTGCGCAGAGTTTTGGCATGATACACAAGCTTACTGATGAGCAGAAGGAAAGAATGAAAAGACAGGGAGTAGGTAAGATGTGCAAGCTCATGGAAAAAAAGATGAAGAGACAGTGAGAGGCTGAAAGGCCAGAGAGAATCTTAAGGTGTGCATGTGTACTGAAAGGCAGAAAGACATTGTGAAGTTGGCTGATGCACAGACAGAAAGATGGAGAGATGTACATAAAGATGACTGATACGGCAGATAGACAGATTGGGAGCTATGGCATGGTGTGTAAGCTCACTGACAAACAGAAAGAAAGAAAGAAAGAAAGAAAGAAAGAAAGAAAGAAAGAAAGAAAGAAAGAAAGAAAGAAAGAAAGAAAGAAAGAAAGAGGCTCATACAGTATATACAAACTCACAGAGGACGGGAGGCCAACAGGAGCTACGGTACGCAAGCTTACTGACAAAGTTGTAGAAAAGCTGAGGTATGCAAACTCACAGACGGACATCTCAAAGATGGACAGGAGCTATGGCGTGCAAGCTTACTGACAGGCAGAACGAGAGATGGAGAGAGACTATCGTATGCTTATTGAAGGATGGATGAGATACACAGAGGAGTAGAATGGCAAAGAGAGTCTTAAGTTGTGCAAGCTTACTAAAAGGCAGCAAAACATTATGCAGTTAGCTAACTGATTGATGGATAAGTTGAGAAGCTACTGTAAGGTAATACATGAAGACCGCAAGGCAGAACACCGTACAGGATGTAATCTGTAAAAGCTCACAGAAGAACAAAGGTGGAGAGTAGCTAAGGAACGCAAGTTGATTGACTGAAAGACGTAGAAAAGCTGAAGTATGCAAGGCTCTCGGCAGACCCAAAGATGGGCAGAACCTAAGATGTGTACAAGCTCACCGAGGGGCAGAGAAAAAACAAGGTTGCACTATTTCACTGAAAAGTGGAAAAGCAGAGACCGTATGGCCAAGGATGGTGGGAGGGAGACTGAAAGATAGACAGGCTGGCAAAATGAGGGAGCGTAAGGGGGGGGAAAGAACAAACAAGAGGGAGGGAGATGGTTTCGAGGTGAAGAGGTGGGAGTGAAGGGTGCAGAAGATATGCGGTGAAATGCACGAAGGGATCCTCCCAGCTGGTAAGCTGTCAAAACACCCCGACCATCAGTTTATGCAGCACGCTAGAAATGCCCCCCTCTTGTAAACTTCCCAACCTCCCTGACTTCTCCCACTGTACCCCTGGTCTGACGGGAGAAAACGGCTACAACCGGGCGGGATTGCTTTTTCGTTAACAAAGGAATCAGGGTGGGGCGGGCAACATGTGCTGTTGTACTGTTCTCTTCTGTTCTGTTCCGTTCCGTCCTGGTGCTCTCTCTGGCGTTAACTTTATTCGGCCCGTGATCTCTAAACGAGGCCCAGAGAGAGAGAGAGAGAGCCACGCCGCCCTGGCTCCATCTGGCCTCCGCACCCCCGACCTGCTGCACGCGGCCTGGGAGCAGCTGTTTAGCATCCCAGCCTCCTGCGCTGCGCTGCGCTCCCTCTATTCCCCCCTCTCCTCCTCCTTCACTCAGGCATACACACACACACACACACACACACACACACACACACACACACACACACACACACACGCTTGCGCAAACACGTGCACACTCACTCCCCCTCTCCTTTCTGACTTTCCTTGTTTAGTTGAAAATTCTCTTGCATTCTTGTTCTCTATTGGAGTAGTTAAAAGGGTGAAATTAGACAGCCAACCTGTCCAGTGTACACACGCACACACACACACGCACACGCACACATATACGCGCGCACACAAACACGCGCGCACGCGCACACACACTTTTGTGGAAAACCCTGACCCCAATGCCTTCTGCGCTGCAACCACAGCGCCAAGTACAAGCAATCATTTGCCCAAAAAGCACTTTGCAGTCTTCAGTCTTGTCATTGTTTTGTTTTTCTTTCCTGGGAAAAAAAATGTGCTGACCTCTCAATGACTTGCGTTCTTACCAAAGTTAATGCCTCACCCCCATCTGCGTGAGTGTGTCCTCACGTTTAGTTGTATTTAGTTTGTTTGGGATGGGTGCAGCAGGTGGTGGAGGGACAAGGAAGAACCTGCTCAGTTTAAAGAGACGCATGTGACGGTCAGCTGGGGCACAGGGGGAAAGACTGAGTGACCACTGATCGTTGGATGCACATCTGCAGGAAATGCTGCGCTATGCTCACCTGCACATTTTAAACCGTATGCATTTTGGTCTGACTAGCGCTCTCCCTTTCCCATGCACTGACCCACTCAATGTATTGGCTCAGGTGTCCGCTTTACCGGACGGAAATGTTGTCCACTCAGCCTTCCAGACAACTCCCTAAACCCGACACCGACACTCCATCCCCAGGCACGACTTCCAGGCATATGCAAAAAGCAAAGCCAATCAGAACGCTGAGGTCACCGAGGGTAACAGCATCCACTTTGGGGGCTCGCAAAAACCGCAGACAACACCGCGTGAGGGCCACGCCGATCATCTCCAATGCGGCTCTCACACAGCGGGTGCATTCCAATATGCGACCTTGCGTCCTCCACTTGTGCTTGCGGCCTCACGTTTCTCTGATGCCCCGCCTCCGTGGAGAAAACGATTAAGAAAACTATTCTCCATTCACCATGCAGTTTGCAAATGAGAAAATTACTTTACAATTGAGCTTTTGCGAGATATTGAAATATAATGCCATTGTCAGTGATGTCATCACGACGTATCACTTCCTGGTACCAGGCCACAAGCACACAAGTGGAGGACGCAAGGTCGCATTTTGGAACGCACCCCAGGGTAAACCGTCCCGGCGTGGGACGAGGAATGCAGTATGTGGGAGGGAAAGAGGGTGATTGGGTGCAGTGAGGAGAAGTGCCAGGTCAGGGTCCCCAGCTGTCTTGAGATCCTTGAGGGGAGCTGAGCATGCCCCTGGGTCCATTCTCCTGTGTGTGCGTGTGTGTGTGTGTGTGTGTGGTGTATGCTGCAAACTGCAAACTGCAGCTGTGCTGGCCAAATCAATAGAGATTAGATTCTGCTCTCCTCGCCGTGTCCTGTGAACACTGGAAGCACAAAAAAAACACAATCGAGCTTGTTGCGGATGGCTGCCTGCATTTTGTGGCAGAGCCTGACCTGTGTGCCTGTCTGTGTCTGCTTTCTGTCTCTTGTCTCTGAACACACACACCCATACCCACACATACACACACACTCATACGTGCTCGAAAACACACTCGTGCTCACGCAAACCCCCATACATTCTGAAACATGCGCATTCCTTCTGATCACACCCACACATGCACACACCAACACCCACATTCATTCCTGTTGCACATGTACCCACACACATTCCTGTCACACAAACACACACTCACACTCACACTCACACTCACACTCACACACACACACACACACACACACACACACACACACACACAAACAGGCTCAACAAGATCGCCAGGCTAGTGCCGGACGAGCCGGAGTTCCTGCGGCACGTGACTCAGCTGGACCTGCGGGACAACGGTCTGACGGAGCTGGACGCCACCCTGTTCCCCCGGCTGGAGGTGCTGCACTGCGAGAGGAACCGCCTCACCAGCCTGCGCGTCAAGGGCTGCCTGCTCAAGGGCCTCTACGCCGCACACAACGGTGAGAGACACCTGCCTGCCCCTGACCTGCCTGCCTGCCTGCCTACTCACACCCAGTGATGGGCGACCGCGGCGTTCAGAAGCTACGAGCCAGTGCCAGGTGTTGCAAAAGATCTGGCTGTATGTCCTTTGGATATGGGGCACTAGATTGCAGCTTCTGGATACAGGTTGCCCATCACTGCTGAAGCCTGGGGTGAATTTCTCAAAACCGAAGTTGCTTACTACATTAGCTACTTTGTTGTTTTC
>NC_085872.1:37485423-37487923 GCF_034702125.1 Engraulis encrasicolus | reverse complement strand
GGACCTTTGCAGGCCGCCACTGGTCGCCACCGGCCGCCGGTGGATGTGACTTCCTGTACGAGAGCTGTGCGGGGGACCACAGGAGAGCTAGCATGTAGGCTATAGACGCATGGCAGCAGTCACCACTCATATCTGGCTTGTGGGCCGACAAGGTACCGAGACAGACGGACTTTGTAGGCCGCCACTGTCAGGATGCATTTGGGGATGGGATGGGAGACGGGGATATTCGTCCTGCTTGCTACACACACAGGGAGTTCAGTCTGAAGGGGAGAGAAGCACATAACAGCACAGCAGCAGAGCAATAGGACGGACGCCCCCAAGGCGTAGGACCAGCCACAGCACAGTAATACTTTATGCCTGTCTGCCTGCAGGGCTGCTGACGGCTTTTGAGGGGCCCGGGACCAAGGCATTTGAAAGGGCCCCCCATCCAATACATACAATGTAATAAGGACCCAATTTTGGGGCCCCCCTCTCCCCCTGGGCCCGGGACAGCTGACCCCTTTGTCCCTCCCTGTCTGCATCCCTGGTCTGCCTGTCTGACTGTGTTTGTTTCTATCTGCCTGTGCCTCTCACCTCCCCTCATCTCTACCACCCTGCTCCTGTCTCTTGTTTTATTCTCTTGCCAGTTTTCTCTCTATTTGCGGAACGTCTTTCCCTCCCTTCCCCTCCCTCTGCATACCCCCTCTCCCTCCTTTCATGTCTTGCCATTTTTTGTTCCTCTACTCCGTCCTCCCTCTTCTGTCCCCGTCTCTCACTGGGGAAATGCGCTCAAAGGCACTCGAGGACAGACGGGTGTTTAAGATGGTTACTGTGCGCTGGCATTTCCGTCCCCTTTCGTTCCGAGAGCGGTGCCTGGCGTTATGTAGCAGTGCCCCCTAACAACAGTGGTGCAGGGATATTTTAGTGAAGTTCAACAGTGGACAGGAAAGCTGTCCTGATGTGTCTTGCGTAGCTTTGCAAAACCGTGTCGGTGTAAACCATATACCTGCTATGCACAGCTAGTAAGTGCCATTCATACTAACGTTAGGTCACATGAAGTAGTGCTTATTTATTGGAATGCCCTGAAACGTTTTATTCCACAAAGTTGTGAATTGCTGGTCGGTGCATCTTCAACATGATTGTTCTGCATTCATTTTTGGCTAAACTAGCTGATGACCCGTTTGCTAGTCATGTATTAAGAATTGCACACATCGCTTCAAGTTGAGGACAGGGCTTGAGCTTGGTTAAGAGGGTGTCCTGTCCTGTTAATGATTAGAAAGACTGTAGCCAAATTTAGTAAACCATCTAGTCAGACTCTCCAAGTAAAACATTATCGACGTCTTGCCCAGTCAGCTGAGTGTAAATGAGTGTTGCTCTCTGAGAAAGTATACGCTTGGCTCACATGTGCTGGTCTTTGGGTTTTTTTTGTGTCCAGTTTAAGGTGCCTGAATGCGTCAGCCAATAAGCTGGAGAACCTGCCTCCCTCCAGCCTATCAGAGGAGAGCCACAGTATCCTGCAGGAGCTCTACCTCACCAACAACCACCTGACCGACAAGTGTGTCCCGCTGCTCACAGGCCACACCCACCTGAGGGTGCTGCACATGGCCTACAATCACCTGCAGACCTTCCCTGCCAGGTAAGTCTTGAATCTTGGAGAAGAAAAAATATTCTAGTGTCTGTGAACCTATTGAACTCAGGTCGTTTACAACTACCAACCTTGTAATGCCATGTATGTTAGTAGGAGGCCATGCATGCATTTTATGCATCTCTATGATGGCACTTTATGTATATGTGTTTTGTTTTTTTTTAGTTTTTTTTTGTGTTGTGTGTTATGCGGCAGCTATGCATGTCCAAGACAAATTTCCCCTGGGACGGATAAAAAGAATCTTGAATCTTAAACACATACTACAGTATATCACGAAAGTGAATACACCCCTCACAGTTTTGCAGATTTTTGAGTATATCTTTTCATAGGAAAGCATTACAGAAATTTAACTTTGACACAATGATTAGTGACCTTTCAACAACATATTTAACTGCTTAGATTTCTTGTTCACTCAGAAAAAAACTAAATACAGCCATTAATGTTTGAACATGTACTCACAAAAGTGAGTACACCCCAGATTAAAATCCGGTAGAGAAGGGGCTGTGTTGGCTCGAATCGTCTCGAATTGAAACGAAATGAAAAGGGATGAAAAGGGAGGTCATCAGTGTGCGTTTCAACTTTTCTTTGCATTGAACTTTTACATTTTGAGTCTGCATCTGGCTTAAATAGATTGGTGTGAGATTTGAATGCAATCCTATGGAGAATATCAGGATCTGCTTCAGTAGTCACAGTTCATGATGACATGCATGTTTCTTTTAGGTGTATTTCAGATTGCCAATGTTGACAGCATTCATGCATCCCCAAACCATGTCAGTCCCACCACTACCATGCTTGGCTATGGAGAGGATACACCTTTTTTGTAAAACTCACTTGTTTACCACCACACATGCTTGACACCATCTAAAGCAAATTTGT
>NC_085872.1:37467923-37477923 GCF_034702125.1 Engraulis encrasicolus | reverse complement strand
CGCTGGCGGCCGCCAAGAAGCTCTGCACGCTGGCGCAGGGCTACGGCTGCACTGACAGCCTGAGCGCGGTGGTGGTGCGCCTGAGCGTCAGCGAGGACTGCTGCTGCTGCTGCTGCTGCTCCTCCACCAGCGTGCTGCCTCACCCGGCCACCGCCTCCCTGGGAGGAGGAGGAGGAGGAGGCGCGCACCACCTCCACCTCCACCACCACCACCCGCAGCCGCCCCCCAGCCCGGGCCTCTACCCGCCCGGCTCTGCCGGCGGCCACCACCACCACGGCATGGCCCAGCCGTCCTCGGGCAGCGAGCTGAGCAGCGAGGTGAGCACGTCGGAGATGAGCTCGGAGGTGGGGTCCACGGCGTCGTCCGACGAGCCCCCGCTGCTGCTCCCCGATGCCCACCTGCTGCCCCCTCCGCACCTGCAGCTGGCAGGGGCGCTGCACATGTCTGGTGGGCACGGGCACGGCATGACAGGTGGAGGTGGTCAGGTGGGCCGCAGCGGCAGTGGCGGAGACCTCCTGGCGCCCTCCTCCTCGGCGCTGGCGTCGTCGGTGTCTCGGGGCAGCTGCTGCGCGCTGCACGCCAGCTGCCTGCCCGCCGCCTTCCAGCGGCAGCTCTCCAGCGCCACCTTCTGCAGCGGAGCCGCGCTGTCCGACAACGCGCTGGACAGCGAGGACGAGGAGCCCATTGCCGGCGTGTTCTCTAACGGCAGCCGGGTGGAGGTAGAGGCCGACGTGCACTGCCGCGGCCAACGCAGCCCCACCGACGCCAACGGCACGCACCCTTTCTCAACGCCTGTTGCCACTGAGGAGAATACTACCACTGCTACTGCGTCTGCCGCTGCTGCTGTGGATGTCACTGCCTCTGCTTCTGATGATGCTACTGTTGCTGCTGATGCTGATTCGTCTGTCGCGTCTGATGCGTCTGGAGAGACCCCTGCGTGCACGCCCACCAACGCACCAGACACCACAGCCGCGGAGACCACCCAGCCCACGCAGCCCACCCAGCCGGTTGTCAAGGACACCGTTGTGACTGAGACAGTCCAACCTTCTGCTTCTTCTTCTTCTGCTGCCCAGACCGACACCAACGCCACCACCACCGCCTCCATCGTCGAGGCACCCTCCTCCTCCACTGTTGAAGTTCAGGAAGAGGTGTCTGAAGTGTCCACCCTGGGGGAAGTGGAGAATGGCCTAGACGTGGAAAAGGAGAGCGGCCAGAACAAGGTGTCGACATTGGAGAGGGAGAAGGGAGCTGGAGGGTTAGTGCTAATGGCCGCCGTAGGAGGAGGAGGAGGAGGAGGAGAGCACGTAAGGACACTGGGCCGTCGGCAACGGGGCAACGGGTCGGTGGCGCCGCAGGAGCGCAGCCACAACCTGATCGAGGTGGCCACCGAGGCGCCGTGCCGCAAGCCGGGCGGCTACTTCACGGCGCCGGCGCAGCCCGACCCCGACGACCAGTTCATCATCCCGCCGGAGCTGGAGGAGGAGGTGAAGGAGCTGATGAAGCAGCACCAGCAGGAGCAACAGAGACCCGCCACCGGGGGCGCCGCCGAGCAGCCCAGCGACTACTATGACACACCACTCTGAGACCAGTGTCTCTCTCACACACATGTAACATGCGTGCACATGCATATATGCGCACACGCATACACGTAACATGCACGCTCATACGCGCACACACACACAATGCCCTGAGCTTATGCGTACACCGAAACTCACACAAGCACACAGGCACAGCATGACGGTGGTTGGGCTGTGTCAAACACATGCCGAGACCACTCAGAGATGTGAAATGCACACGCTGATGATAGGCTCATGCTTGCTGTTTTAACACACACACACACACATACACACACATAAATACATGCATACTTAGCACTTTTTATCCCTTGCATTCATGTGCACACTTTGGACTGCTGACAGGAATAGAGATATACACCTAAACTATATTGCACACACACACACCCATGCACACAGATGCACACATATACACTGATCTAGCTGTCAGTACCACTTTTAAAGATATATAAATATATATATATATATATAAATATATTTTATATTGTGCACAACCAAACATTCCATCTGAAAGGACACACACACACACACACACACACACACACACACACACACACACACACACACACTTTAGAGCAGTCCTTACGCTAATACAAAGTGCACAGAAAGACCACACCACTGGAGAACCTTGTACCTGAGCAGCCAATTTGGATGAATGAGTGTGATGGAGCGAAAGTTAAAAATGAGAATGGAGGAGGAGGACGAGGAGGAGGAGAATAGCCTACGTTGCGAGAGAAGACAAATCCCTTTAAGAAAAAAAAGACTACAACCCCCAGAGTGACCTGCACACTGCTGTGCCTCACCCTTTAAAGGAATAGAGCAGTTCACTACTGAACACATCACATTGACATGACCTACCACCCCCCCCCCCCCCCAACCCCCCCACTCCATCTCACCGCCTATTTACCCAACACCACCCCACCCCACCCCACCCCACCCTGACAGACAAACAACAGATAAATATCCTCACCAGTCAACACTAGTCCTCAGCATTACTCTCTCCACCTGATTTAAATTTTAATTTTTACCTTTTTTTATTTTATTTTATTTTATTTTATTTTTTTAAAACCATATCGTTCAACACAAGAAATACAAGACTGAGTTTTAAAAGCATATAAAAGAAAAGACAAAAAAAAAACAGAAGAAACAAAAATCTACAGTCTTTTTATGATGCATAAACTTGTGTTTGTATGGTACACGTCCGTAATACCACGCTTAACTGTTGTAGATAGGGCACTTAAATGATACTGTATTTCAGTAAATTGTGGCTTTGGGCCTGTAAAAAGAACATAGAAATTTAGTAGAAATTTGAAAGACTAACTCCTAGGAGTTGTTTACTCTTTATGGTGACCTAGTCACTTCTTACTAATCTTCTCTGAGAGAAATGGTGATTTTTTTTTCCAATGATTGTAAATAAGACATTGTATACTGATGCTTTTTAAAGGAACTGTGTGCGTTTGTGACAAGCCTCACCCTCTCTTGTATGCGTACAGTCTCACATTGCGGCCACAAGTAAACCGGAAACACTGACACCACCTTCACACACACACACACACACACACACACACACACACACACACACACACACACACACACACACACACACACACACACACACACACACACACACACACACATACACACACACACATTGCCAAATGCCACTCAAACATAGGTTAAGATTGGTCCTATACTATTGACCTTTCTAACACACACACACGTGCACACACACACACACACGCACACATGCACACACGCACACAAACACACACACACACACACACACACACACACACGTGCACACACACACACACACGCACACATGCACACACGCACACAAGCACACATACAAAGCAACAATGCCATCTCCTCATCCTCTTGTCACCAGCATGACTGTGTCAAGTTCAGTAATGCAATCCACTTTATCTATAAGGAATTGTACTCGAGCATACGTACCACACAAAAAGTTCCTGTATTTGTTATAATAAATTCTAAATTTATGATGATAAGACAATGGCTGTTGTGGTGGTTTCTGTGGAGACTCACTAGTTTGACGCCCTCTCGGTACTTACGTGGTACATCACATGGTAATTAAACATTTCAAACAAGCGATTTAAGGTTAGGGTTAGGTTTAGGTTTAAGGTTAGGGTTAGGGTTAAGGTTAGGGTTAGGTTTAGGGTTAAGCTTAGGGTTAGGGTTAAGGTTAAGGTTAGGGTTAGGGTTAGGGTACCGAAAGGGCGTCGAATTAGTGAGTCCCGGTTTCTGTGTTTTTATTTTCTGCTCTAAGTTGAAGATGTGGAGCCCCATAGGAGGACAGGATGTAATGCCCGTGTGTGTGCCGGCGTGATGATGGCTCAGTCAGGGTAATACAGGAAGTGAGGCTCTCTCTGCACTCACTGACCTTGACTCCCTCATAGCATTTTTATTTAATTTCTTATTTCTCCTTTATTTTACTAGGGTAGTCACATTGAGGCAGTTGCCTCTTTTCCAAGTGGGCCCTAAGCCAAGAGAACAGCAAAGACGCAAAACGCACTACATAGGACTCACAATACAGACAGAAACAAACAAGTCACAAAAGTCACAACATATCCACAAAAAGCAAAGCATAAAAGATTAAGACATAAAAACATGCAGGACATAACCATGCAGATATAGAAATATGCAGGACCTAACCAGAACATGACCAAAACGTGCAGGACCCCTGATTCACAAAAACACCAGTCCATTGTGTCCATAGAGCCTGAGCACTGGAGGTGGGAAGAACCCTATTGTTTTTCTACTGTTTCTTATTATTATCGTTTTTGTCATCAGGTACTGAGAGTGGCAGCTAGTACTAAAAATAAGTCCTGCCCCTGATGGGCATAGAGATTGAGTGCTGGTTTATACAGTACAGGGGTTAGCCAATGAAACTGAAACGCCTGGTGGAAGGGTTTGGCTCCAGAAGCCTGGTCGTGTATATTCATCCTGTGGAGCTCCTGGCGGACAGTTCTGGTGTAAACGGGAGAGTGGAGGTGCACATTTAATTCTGCAGTGATTTGGGCAGCTGTGGTTTTATGGGGGTTTTTTTGGACACAGTCCGGGTTAGCACCCGAGCATCCCTTTTGGACAGCTTCCTCTTGCGTCCACATCTAATCCTGTAGTAGGGTGTGTTTTGTCCTTCTTGAGGGTATGCTAACAATACCCTGGATATTGTGGCTCTTTGATACATCACAAAGACTTGCAGTCTTGGTCACAGATTGCAGCATTTTTTTAGAATCATCGCCCTTAAACCTAATGCTTCAGAACTCATTGGACAACGCTTCCTAGTGCAGATGGACAATGACCCAAAGCTTCATACAAAAGCCACCAACCCATTTTCTAGCCACAAGAGTGGAACGCTATGTAATGCCCAGTCAATCACCACATCTGAGCACGATTGAGCAAGTGTTCCACTTGCTGGAAGGAGGAAGAACTGAAGACTGTTGCAAAGGAGTACATGATACTTTCTACTCAATAGCATCACCAGCGATAAAAACAGTGCCTAATGGTGTCTATGCATTGCAGACTTCAGACAGTAATTGACTAGTATTTGCAACCACATATTACAAAATTAAATTTTGATGTGTAAATATTAGTCTTTCCCATTAGTTTTGGTCCCTTTGGGAGGCACATATAGACACCGTTGTAATTCCTACACAGCTCGCCCAAGTTGGATGAAAATACTCTCATATTAAAGCTGAAAGTCTGCAGTTATAGTACATCTGCTTGTTTCAATTCAAGTTCATGTAGATGGAGGGGGGCGCTGTGGCACAGCGCGCTAAGCCCCCCACATTTGGGCTTGCATGCCTGACCCCGGTTCGAATCCGGATGGGGTAATTTCCCAATCCTCCCCCATCTCTCTCTCCCACTCATTTTCTGTCAACATCTCATACTATCCTGTCAAGAAAGGCATAAAAAGCCCCTAAAAAAAATAAAAATGAAAAAAAAGTTCATGTGAATGTATAGAACCAAAAAGATTACTATTGTACCAATGTCCAAGTATTTGCTCAGCTGTATCATATTATAGTATCATATTATAGCTTAGTAAGTCTATAGCCTATTCATGTAATTAAATAGATCCATAACTAAATACACATTCTAGCAATATTATTGATCCATCTACACACTCCCATTCCCCCTTGTTTTGGGTCCAACAGCACCATCTGGAGTCCAAAGAGTTGTGGCCATGCCATGCACTGAATATTAATCACTTGCCATGTAAATCTCCTCTCTTCCACTACGTTGCCTCTGTCATCTTTTCTGGTGCAATTAAAATATTCCCATTGTCAACAGTGTCAACGTAATGTGCGTATAGCAACAGTTGAAATGTATATTTTCTACTGGCTATTTTGGGAGAAACTAGGCCTGAAGTGGCATAATTGAACAACATTCAGTTGCCTGCACTGGCAGTGTAATACCTAAAGGCAACACCCTCCTCCTGCCAGGGTGAAGCGAAGGGACATGACCCTCTGCTCATTTTTCATATGGTAGTGTCACTCTCACACACACACACACTACACACACTTTTAGCCCATGTATATTCTTAGACACACAGCTAACAAACGTAGCAGAAGACTAAAGCAAAGTCAAAGTAAGCAAATTTAAGATGGTATATGAACAAAAAACGTAACTATAAACATATTACACGAAAGAAGACACAAGGAAATGTTCCAAAATGGCTTCACTTTATTATTTGTCACATTTCTGATAAATTACATGATTACAATGATTCTTTTCAAGAATTAAATAGTAATAGTTGAACAATGCATGGCTGCAGGGCCTTGAAAACACATTTCATTTGGCAAGAATTCATGAACAATTCCTTTCGGAATTTCCACATTTTTAAACGGAACTAGTGTAATAGTAGCATGAGATAATGACGGGACATTTCAGGGGTTTATTGACAGATGACATTATTAGATTCTTTCATCCTCAACAGATACGTGTTGTTCGCTGAGTGTTATAAATAATACTGTATTGACTTGGAAATGCTCCACAAAGCTACATTTCCATTCACTAGTATGGCCAGAGTGAGCGTCTAAAATCTTTGCACCTTCATGTCATCCATGGGAAGGCCTTTGGCCATGTCTGTTATCCTCCTTTGGTACTTCTTCTTCACACAAACCACACTGACAACGGTCACCACCAGCATGCCGGCGAGCACTCCCACTCCGGCCCACACGGCCGTCATGGTTTGGTCTTCACTGGTGCCCCTGTGCTGACACTTCTCCCCGTAGTACCACCAGTCACCACCGGAGGCACACCTGGCAAAGGGAGAGGGACGAGGAGAGGCCTGTCACTGTCAACCCAACTGAAATGTCACTCTGATAGACAGATTATTCACTTCACTTCACAACTCATTACACTGAAAATCTTTCAGTGTCTTTTTGAAATGGGATGTGCGCAATGAGTTCACTAAGGGGCTTGTACCTGTACTGTAATTATACATACAGGTATGTAGGCAACTGATTGAGCTGAACCTCTAATTTGGTGTAATGGAATGATGGCATGACTTGACATGCATAACACCCCCCTTGACATGCATAACAGCCTATGCAGCCTAGGCCTATGCATCCCACTAAGTGGTTTGGGGTGTTCACCGGCATTACCTACGCAGTTTGAAAGTGAAATAAGGGTTCTGTCATTTATTTTATTTGTCATTTAAAAAAAATGTATTTACAAAATGCTAAATAAAACACAACAGAAGCCAGGTTTCGATACTAAACTTTGGAATATCAGTGAACACCACGATACACTTGGTGAGTGGTACATTCTTGAAAAGAGAAGGTGGTTTTTAGAATAGATATGGACATGCCCATAGATGGCCATTCAAAAGGCGGTTGAGACAAAATCCAAGTTAGCCAAATGACGGCGACAGCAGCAAACAACAAGAAAATGGTGAGGACCACTCTACTTAATGGCATGCAATTCACAAAAGGGGCTGAGTGTTAAAAAAGAGTGCACTTGACCTTCAAGTCAAAAATATTGAAAGGGAAAAGCCTACCTGCAGACTGGCGTGTCGGTACTCTCAACCACACAGACCCCTTCATTCTCGCAGCTGAAGCGCTCACAGGGGCTAGGAACTGGTTGCACAGGCACCAAGTGAGACACATCTGAGGGGTTGAAAGATGGAGAGAGATTAGCCACTATCAAATAAAGCGTTAAAATGGAGGCAATTGGACTTTTTTTGTATCGTAGGTAGCCTCTTACTGCAGATGGAGGTGGCCTATTCACTATTTGCTGAAAATACTCAACTACACCATAACAACATTGCTGTGACAGTACCAATAGCCTTAAAGAACAGATGAAGACATAGCCATTATAATTTTGGTGACAGTAACACAGGTTCTGCGCTAAGGCCTTAAAAGCTGTTTTTGTCCCCCATCCAAGGAGCTTGTAGAAGAGGCCCGGTTACTTACAGCTAAGCCCTTAGAAAGAGTTATCACTCACTGTTTCACACCGTTTCTCACTCACACTTTAGAGCAGTGCTGTTGCTTACTGTAGCGAAGGGGAGTAGAGTTGCCCAGCTGGGACTCAAACCCAGACCTTCTGGGGTAGTAAACTGGGGCTCTGACCGCTACACCAAAGAGCCAGGCTCGTTGGTGTGACAGTCAGAACACACCCACAACCCTAGTGATGGTCACTCCATCACACTACCTTCCATAGTGAGCAGGAAGATAGCATCCCCTCCCTTGATAAAGTCTCGGCTGCGTGCCCTGGCCTGGGTCAGGTACACGGGGGTCCCCGACCCGGTCCCTCGGTAGTACTTGGCTCCGGTGTCTGGATCTGTCACCTGCACCCCCACCTTGCGGGGGTCGTCCCAGATGAAGAACTCTGTTCCTGAGATTTAGAGTAGGGGAGACACAGTAAGGAGCTGTTTCAACGTAGCAGGATATTTTTAAAGGGACAATGTGCAGGAAATGGTCAAAAAAGGTACTGCAACTATGCTGCTCATTGAAACTAGGCTCCCTATTGCCAAATTTGATCTTTACATGAAAGTTTACTCAGTAATAAACCAATATTTTCTAGTATGGTCCAAGTACAGTCCTTTTTGCAGCTAAAAATGGCTATTTTGGGAAATTCAAAAAGACGGACCATGGAGAAGATCCCCCTTTTCATGTATGAAAAGTGCCATTTTTCCAGTCATAATGAATACTTAGAATTTGATGGTGGTGGTAAGTATTCATGAAAAAGGTAAGATTAGTGAATGGGTAGCATGAATTCTGGAAATAAACAACTAAAAATCTCACACAGTGTCCCTTTAAATGTGGATATTTTTTTCTCCTGGTTATATTGGTTTTGGCCTACCATTTCCACGTAGCAGATTTTTAAAATCGAGATATAAAAAAGCAGGCTTTAAAAATATCCTATTTAGAGGGCTAAAACGCATTTGTTACAATGGAGTATTTATTTTTATCCACATGTTGCGTTTACAACTAAACAGGAGAAAAAAATAGCAGGCTATGTGGAAACAGCACCTAAATGACAACAGTGGATGATAAATGACAATATAGGCATCAGCTGTCAAATTGTTGTTGGACAGCACAGCAATAGTTTTGTAAATTATGTTAGTATTATATATGGGAGATGAGAACAACAGATACATGCCTCTAAATCCATGGCATGTTGTCAAGGTTGTAAGGAAGTTAGAATTGTTGTAGAGATGAGAGGCTTGGATAAAATATAACCCTATGCTACTCACTGTAGGTGGGGATGTGAAAACAAAACCAACATACTAGAGATATACAGAAATTTGGGAGCACAGAATACAGTCAACTGTAAAGACCTGGAAAGAAAGTTTCCGTTGTTGTGTCAAGTGGATTAATAAAAACAACCATTTCCCTGGCCTCACCTTCGAGCAAGGCTGTAGGGTCTGCGGTGACGCTCCTCTGGTTGGACATGCGGGAGCGGATGTCTGGGTTCTGATCCATCAGCATCATAGTGATCTGCTTCCAGGGGCAGGGCCATTTCAGACCGGCGTCCGTGTCGCCCTCCGCGGACACTAGGTGGGCGTAGGCACCCAGCTCACCGGGATAGTCCGGCGTCTTGCCATTGGGGTAGAGGGCCATCTGGAAGCTGTAGCCCTCCTTGGACGTGAAGCGGGGGCTGTAGACGGCAGACCCCTGCAGAGTCTCCGACATGACCTTGTCGAAGTCCTTGATGCGCCACACGTGCTCTGGGCATTTGGTCTCGGAGAGATTGATGTCGTCCAGGGAGAGGCCTCCGGTGGACGCGGCGGAACCTTTGGTTCCCGCGAAGACCACGCGGAACTTTTTGGAGACATCCAAGCTCACGTGGTGCACCTGCCAGATGTTCTGAGGAGGAGCTGTGAACAGGGACAGAGGTAGGCCAGAGTTAGTATTGCCCTACATTATGCTGGAGCTTAACAAGTCCAGACACACTTGCGG
>NC_085872.1:37457923-37462923 GCF_034702125.1 Engraulis encrasicolus | reverse complement strand
ACCCTCTGAGATGCGGTCCCACATGATGTTGACATAGTCATCGCGGTCAGCGCGTGACTGCTCATGCCAAAAGCCCAGAGCATGGAGAAACTCGTGCTCAATGGTGGCGATGCGATCACAGCCCGCGCCGATGGACAGCCGCTGCTTGCCCACCCGCCGGTTCCCCACGGAGGAGAAGCATCTGGGAGAAAAGTCGAGAAAGATTACCAGAGACATGTAAGTGAACCCATGACGCCTTGATGCTGGAGACGTTCACTCTGTGCACTGCATATAAATCATCTATCCTGCTAGGAACATACATTATGTGCCACACACGCACGCACACACAGACCTCTACATTCTGACATACAGTCTGATCATTTATTCTGTCTTGTTGCGCCCACATTCCATTGGTCGCGCTATGAGTCATCTTTTCATGTGTTATCTTATCTATTCTTTTAAAAAAAAGGTTATTTCATTATTCTATAGCTTGAAGACATTTCATTGTCAAACCGACCATCTGACTTACCCGCCTCCCTTAAAAACAGAGATGTAGTTATCCTCCCCCGACCACGGTTTGAAGTCGATGCACGTCTTCAGCCGGTACTGTTCAAAGGCCTTGAGGATCACACCTTTTGCATTGATCTCTATTGAAGAGAAAGATCAGTTGAGCAGATGCCCCAATGCAAAGACATCAAGATGCAGAGAAAGGCCGGGAAGTCAGCAAAGCCCATCTTGTACCAATCTAGTGACCTTTGAGACCATGAATGGGATTGTTTTGAGGTGTTCGCGTTAGCCACGTGCCGTTACACAGTTCCCTTTGCACTCGACAGCGTGCGGCCAATGTTGATTCCTGACCTATGCACTGAGCAGCAGTTTTCCATCAGAAATCTTTCTCTGCGACTAATTGTGAAGTAGAGCAGACGTCCTCCGATGTCTGCTTTTTCCCCCTTTTGGGATTGCGGGACACAGCATCAGTATGCACAGATCGTACAAGACCATACCACACATTTGTTCCAATTTGTCTCAGGACTGGTTGATTAATTCTAATCAGGACTCCTCAGACAGGTGAGACAATTAGCTTACCAAAGTCGACTGTCTTGTCTGTTCAGGTACAACCACTACACAGCACAACCTTTCCCCTTTCATGCCGACTTGCCTACCTCTATAATCAATAGGCCTACAGTAACAAAATTGAAGGCATAAGGAAGATAGATACATGATTTGTAAGAAAATAACTTTTTTCTTCTCCCACTCACCCAGATCGTCTTCAAAATAGTATGGAATGGTCGTTGGCCACCTGTACTGGTCTCCTATAATAGAGTTCCTTGCTTCTCCCTGCAAAAGACACTCGTTTATAGGCTACTATTGAATCCCACAAAGATTAGGAGCATCAGAGAACAAAATAGGCCTACTGTTACAATATTGCCATTGTACAATACGTCTATAATTAAGTGGCAATTCATTTCTACTGACCCTCTTGCAGTCGATGGACATTTACATGAAGTATTATACTGTGCATTACCATACATCTGACAAAAACGGTCTTTTCTTACATGTGCATACTCATTACACATAGGGCCTACGTCGTTACACACTGACTGAATCAGTAGAATACCGGTACGTAAGCTCACAGAACCCATACAAATATCTCAGATTAATGTCAATAATTAAAATCAACTGCAGAAATGCTTAGCTAATGTGAAGTTTAGATATTAAGAAAACATAAGCCTCACTTGCCTTTTCCATCCAAATGTCACCTTCCAAGAGATCCAAGCCTGCATCTGTAACATGAAACATACACATGCAGTAACACGCATCCACAGAACATACTATAAAAACAAATAGAGATATACTGGCAGGTCTTGTATTTACCTGTGTTTATGTCAAAAATATCCCTTCCATCATCCACATCCACCTCTGCAAAAGAGTGTAGAGAGAATTATTACAATGCTTATTATTCGAAGAAAAAATGAACGTGTGATTCTCAAGCTTGTTTTGTGTTGTTGTTTTCCACATTGCACAAGTGCTCACCTCTAGCTTTTGAAGTAGGCTGACAAAGAGAGTATGAAAAGATGTTTAAGCAAAACAGTTGAACAATATAACACATAGACAGTAAATTATGTAATGTTAATCCAACACTCAATTTAACATCCTCTAGAGTGTAATTGGTCCCAGAGTACTCTCTAAGGGTTGAATTAACACTACATTTTTTTTCACTGTGTAACAAACACAAGTGTGTTGAACACAAATAAACATATTTGTCTCTGGTTTTGTCTATTGAGGTCTCTGCCCTCATGTTTTTAAACCTAAGCCATGTTTCAATAAAGGCTTTTTAAAATATTTTTGCACAAGAAGAGTGCCTTGGACTCCCCTTTTTGACAAGTTATTGTTTTTTTCCCCAACCCCAAAGAGCACCTTCAAGATTTTTTCTCAACAATTCCCTGAGCACTTCGGATTTTATCTTCACTAAAAAAAATATTTGTCTGCCTTGAAGGGCACATAAAAACAGTTTAAAAAAAACTTCAAGACTTAAACATGATGCAACAAGTACTTCCACTATACCTTGAAGTGGTAATGGTCCAAGACCAGTGACCGAAATGAATAAACAATAAGGTCACATTCACATTCTTACCTTGCAGCGGACGTGTGAAATTATCAAAAAGAGCAGCAGTGGCATGCACACTCTTCGGCCCATGTTTACCTGTGACTGTGAGTCCCTAGCTATACATGAGACACATAAGTGGCTCTGCAACAGCCAACCTGACACTACATTAAGTTGTAAAAGGGGAACAAAAATCCCTGAAAGTGCAACACAAAGCTGATTCCACTGATATGGAAAGAGCTGTAATATGACGGTAGGTGTGTGCGGCACCTGTGTGTGTGTGTGTGTGTGCGTGTGTGTGTGTGTGTGTGTGTGTGTGTGTGTGTGTGTGCGTGTGCGTGTGTGTGTGTGTGTGTGTGTGTGTGTGTGTGTGTGTGTGTGTGTGTGTGTGTGTCAGCGTGTGTATGTGTCAGCGTGTGTGTGTGTGTGGGCGCAAGCACGTGTGTGTGTGCGTGTGTGTATGTGTCTGTAGGTGCGTGCCCATGGCCTGTTCGCAGGTGAATCATTGATAGGACTAGTGTCACTTTGCACTAGCTCCATTTTGAATAATATTCAACCCTGCCGTGTCTACATAATGTGCATGATAATACACTTGCAATTACCGGTAATCCCTTAGGAAAACACCTAAAGGAACAAATTTTAGTTCTCTTTCTGACAGCATTTCCTAAGGCCTGGAGTGCACCCTTGATAAAACTACAGGCGCCATCTGTCACTTACAGTAGGAGACTAAACAAGACACATTTTCCAAGAGTGCAAACTAAACATTTTCTGCCTTCATAATATAACTAAAATTCACTTCATTCATTCATAAAATTCACACTATCCTGCACCCAGGCTGGAATAGCTTTGATATGGCATGGATTATTTTAAACTAACTTCGTTGTGCCTTTGCTCCTCCATGTAATTCTTCTGTATTTTACATAATTCCAATGTGCATTAAGATTTGTTTCGCCAGTAAGGCGCTGTAATAGTTATTGAAAAGACATGACTTCCATAATACTACACTACTACGATACAACACAGACTCTTTAGTAATACATTGTGCCTCGGCCATTGCTATTCTGGTAACAGCAAATTTAAAACAGGTCTTCATGTCTTCACAGATCGAGTCCCTTTGTTAAAAAACTAAAACCTCTTATAAGTACAATGCAAAAAAACATGCATTTCACGCAAGATAACAATCCAACATTACACACGCTTTGTAGACCTACATGTATTACACTTGGTTCATACTGCTGCACATTCATACTTTTGGCATATGAATGAACTCAAAAGCCAACCACTCTTGCTAGATTAACATAGCCCAAGAGGTTTGGTATATACAGCCCTTGATATCATCCTTTCAAATATAAAAAAGACTTTGAGCACACTCTGCTCCAAAGATTATGCCCTACTAGAGTATGTCTATCTGCTGGCCATGTGTTGGATGCATTGAGAGTACGTTGTCTGATGTTGGATCATAAAGACAAACGCTAATGGTCCTACTGATTAGAGATAAGCCACATAGCTGAGTGATCAGGATAGCGACGACCTGCAATGACTTGACACGTCAAATATACACGGCATGCACGCTGCATCCAAGGAGGACTGATACTCAAATAGTTTACTCAGTGGCTCCTGTGATCGTCTTTGAAGCAAAGGGATTTCCTGTACCATACATTGCCATTTGTAAAGGTTAAGCCAATTACAGCGTGCAGTTCATTATCAGTTACATACATTCAAGTGCGCTGTGGGTATTGCCATAAAATATGATGTGTACATCTCGAGTTCAGGCGATTCTCCATTCATCCATTACTGCAATGCAGTGAAGACAAAGAGATATGAAGCTGAAGGCAAATGATGTGTCCTTAAAACCTCACCTCAAACATGATTTATTCTCTGCTTGGCGGCTGGAGTAATAACCACTTAGGCCTACATGGAATTGTACTGAATAAAGAATAAGACTCTTTCAAAAGATGCATCCCAAGCTACCATGTTGACAAACTGGGATCTTTTGAAAATTGTGCAGCCTACAGGCAATCGTGTCAATCAAGCGCACAATAAGGAATTTTGGAAGTAGACACGACTCCAGGTGTGTCATACCTGTATCTTGATTGCAGGTTCTACAGTACTGTTAGCCCACGGAAATTCACATACAGTATTGTATACTCTGCCAGTACGGGCAGAGTGACCCAGTTTGTCCTGATGTATTCCATGAAGCAAAACAGTTTAACTGGCCATTATGGATCACCTCTCCAGCCCACCACTGTTTCCCTACTGGCATGATGCACAACACCAGGCTTCATGTATAAATGAATTTGAAAGGAGAGCGCAAGCCATAGCAGGCAATCAATACTCTCCATTCAAAACCTGAGGTACTTAGTACACACAACAATGTCCTCCCACTGTTGGGCTATGGAGAATAGGTATTGACTGC
>NC_085872.1:37432923-37455423 GCF_034702125.1 Engraulis encrasicolus | reverse complement strand
CATTTTTTGGTCTAGTTTGCTTTACTTCAGTTTTTTATTTTATTAATTTAGTTATTTTCTTTTTTACTGTGCTTTTCCTGCCAACCGGCTGAAACCCACTGTCCTAGGGCATGTTAAATAAAGCTGCCTATGGCAATGGAAAATGTAGGTCTGTTTTATTAAATAATTGAACTGACTGAGTTTAGTCTATCTGGAGGACCTCATTTATATAGGCCTATGTCTTTGTCCTCCCAATCATTTACAGACTATTGACTGAAGGCATGATTGAAACAACGTTGTAGCAGCTTGTATGTATCTATTTTGTATTTTTACTTTTTCAATACATTTTTGTATCACAAAAAGGTAAAGCGATTCCCTGAAGCATGTATGGCATCAGTGAATACAGTATATGTTTGCAAGTGACATTCAAAGTACCGGTATTTGCATCAACATCAATGAACTGCCAGTGACTGAGGATCTGTAGCTTATTCCAAGATTCTGATTCTGAACAAATATCTCGGTATGATATCATATGGCCTTGCCTCCTCTCTTTCCACCCAATTTACAATCCACACAGCAGGCTTACCATCTTAGCACAAGAAAAGTTCACTAGATTTACCTCCGAGGAGAAACACACAGGTTAGCAGAACCTTGTTTGGCTAAGTGCTACAGATTGCCTCCAGATGCTGGTGGTGAGATGAAAGGTGTGGAGGTTGCCTGTGGGTTTATATTGGGTTGGGAGGCATGAGCAGCATCCTGCTGTGGATGTAGTAGCATCTACGGGAGACAAGCACCACAGAGTTCATCGATCACAGCTGGTGGTAGGGAGTAACCTGTAGGCTAAGGGCGGTTAGCATGTGGAGCAGGTAGGTGGACTGCCTGCAGTAGCCCACAGTGAAGACAATCGACAGTACATGCACATACCGCCCAGATTCACATGTGCGTGTATGTGTGTGCATTTGCATTTTTTACTTTCATTAAGTGTAGGCTTAAAGCTGAATGTAAATTTTGAAAATGTTACATAACATTAGTGATGGTTAATTTGAGCAAAAAAATGTATTTCAACTTGCTGTCTGTTCATTTATTTAGGCCCCCTTGAGCTATGAATAAAGTGTGTGCACTGAATTATGGTAGAAAGGCAAATATTGATCTAACAGTGGGATTTTTTTCTACGAAAGACTCATAGAGGGGGAAAAAACATTGCCTGGGGCAACTATGAGTGTAGATGAATTAGAGAAAAGGACTTTGTTTCGCACTTGAGTAGCCAAGAGTAAAATAAGCGAAAAATAATAAAATAAGTAAATAAATAAATAAAGGTTGCATAAACATGCACATTTTGAAAATTGTTGTTACCTCTGCCAAGGAGGTAATGTTTTCGGTTGCGTTCGTTTGTCTGTTTGTCTGTTTGTCTGTCTGTCTGTCCGTTTGACTGTCTGTCAATAGGATAACTCAAACACTTGCAAACGGATTTGGCTGAAACTTTGTGGAGTAGTGGAGTTAGTAAGTAGTTAGTAACCCAAGGAACAAGTGATTCTGGTGGTGATCCGGAGCACGAACCGGAACCAGGACCTTTTTAAAGATTATTCCCCATTGGCCGGCCTATAAATCTAGACGCCCCTAGTGACCAGACATTGAATTGCGGGAATTCCATAAAAAAAAGAAGGCAGGCAGAGTGTAACATAATCAAATGTTCTATCAAGCAGCTTCCTTGGCGGAGGTCTGCGCTCTCTCTGAGTGCTTCTTGTATATGTTTTACTTTTGCCTTTGAACTTTTACACTTCTAAGTGCTCTGCAGTACTACAAGTAGGTTTAGTAGCAGACATGTGGACTCGAGTCCAGTGACTTGGACTCGAGTCTGACTCGAGTCAGCGGTGTGAAGACTTGCGACTTGAAATTTCAAGATCAGAAAGGACTTGCGACTCGACTCGACTTGCACGCCTTTGACTCGGGACTCGACTTGGACTTGACAGTTGTAACTTTCAATGACTTGGCGTGACTTGCCATGTTGGGTCTAAAAAAAAAGTCCAAGTCCAACCCTTGTTTTCAGAATGCAACAGCCCGCCCACATTCTTTGTTTGAATCACGTCATTGTCCTAAGCGGTGCTATGCCATTGGCGGCCAGATGCGGCCGAACGCGGCTTGCCTGGAGGCGGCAACCAGCAGCAACAGTGAAACATTTGCGAGTCTCCAGAACAAACATAGCCTACATTTTTAACCATCGCGGAAGTTAATTTATCTCCCTCTCAGCCCCAACTCATTTTGCATTATTAATAGGGTAGGCTATGGAAGTTTGCACTGTGATCAACAAATATTTTCTATCAATGTTGTAGGAAGTGTGTGTGGTGGGGCGCTGTGATGTGCAACACGCCTCTGTAGGCTACACACGTGAAGCTCTCGCTCTCTCGCCCCTCGCTTACGACAGAAATTCAGTGAGAACCAAGCTGTCTAAATATTTTAGCTAAATGGTGATGGACATTGATTGTTGAACATTAGGCTATTTAAGCAGTTGAAATAAAAAAAAACACACACTGCTGACATAACCGAACCACAGGACTTAATCTATTGTTGTTTTATAAAAGAGTACGCCTATCCGTTTTGCTTTCCCTGTCCTTTATGAATGCGCTTGCCTCCAGCCCCCGAAGGCTGCCCGCTCCCACACAGCTTGCGAGTCAGTCAAGTGAAGTGCAGCCTTGCGAATAATTTCCACCATCGCGGACAAAACCACGTTATGATGGATATGTGGCGAGGTAAACGTTACGAATATGGCCTGCTTTTAAGTTTCCCCCAACCCAGGATGTGTCCGTAGGCTATGGCTTGATATCCCAGGGCTATTTCACGACCACAACTCCACGCGCTGAAAATGCATGCTCGCGCTTCTCAGTCTAGAAAGAGTAACCTCTTGGTAACATTCTTTGCATTGACCAGCCACCATCGGTTGAGTATTAGAATCAATACAAAAATACACGTTTATACATACATGTCTTAGTCTTCCAGCATGCAATCGAAAATAGGCGAGCAGAGTTGGTCTTGCATCCATCAAAAGAGCTCCACCGGTTGCCTACTTTAGATGCTGGGTGAATGGTTCCAAAGGGAAATAATTTAGCCGGTTACGTGGCGCTATTCCGACATGTCGCTATTCCGACATTGATGTCTATTGTCGGAATACCGGCGCGAGTTATGCAATTTCTTTGGTTTGTGCTACGTTGCTCAGCTTTTACCAGTTTAGGGAGAGTGCATACAGTTACCCTAACCCTAACACTAACCCTGACCCTAACCCTAACCCTAACCCTACGGTATGTCGGCTGTCGGAATAGCGGTATGTCGGAATAGCGGTATGTCGGAATAGCGATTGCCCCCCCATCATGTCAGCCACATCAGTTCAAACGCAATCTTTAATGCAGCCTATCGTGAAGTTTAAATGTAATGCGAGGTAGAGGTTGCAAGCTACTGCTGAGCAGCGCAAGACATGGACATGGGTCAGCTCCCGTGGATAAAAAGCATGTTCCCTCTCGCGTGCTGCTCCCAGCCCAATCCTTGCGCGCGCGAACCTTGTATCTCGTGGTGTCGACACCGCTTTATCTTATGTTTCTCACAGTTCGAACTACATGCTTTGTTTGGTATTTTGGGGAGTTTGGAGTCGCAATTACCGCTGCTTGGAAATGACACGTTAGAGCTACACGACGCCAGCACTGGAGAACTGGGATGTAACCCTGTTTTCCAAATTAACAAAAAATAGGAAACAGCAGAACTTTGTTTGGCTACAATCTATGACCTGGACGGTGAACTTAATCTTTTTGAAGAGGCATGAACAGCATACAAGTGCCTTTGTGGGGGAGGAGAGGGCGATTGGGGAGAACAGGGAGACGAGAGCATGGCGCGAGGCGCATATTCGTTCGGGAAAATGAGAGCGAAATGTTGGATAGGGCATTACACACCTTCCTTCTTCCTACACTGTAGAAGCGCAGAACAAGGTTGCCTCGTTGCCATAACTGACATTCTGCAGCGCTAACGCCATGTTTAATTGACAGCGTGCTGGCGAATAGTCTAGTAGCCTAATATAATTAACAAGACATGGATTAATGACTGCAAACGAAGTTCTAGTTAACTTGGACTGTGACGCAGTAAAAATGGTTGGTGATGGGCCATTGCGGCGAGAATGTGAGGGGGAAAGCGTCAATGCCGGTGTTCTGTCGAGATGTGTTGCCTCGTCGAGATGAGCGACCGGTCGCCCTATTCGATAGTGGTGTTCTATCGATTTGCGATGCCTCATCTAAATGAGAGACCTTGATTTTCCGCGGAAGGCGTTTCAATCGGTCCACGTAGGACTGTTTTAATAACAATTACTTTGTTTATTTCACGGACAGGGGTGTGCAATCGTTCGTGCGGAGTTTAATAAGAACGTGCGGCTGCTGACCACTAAAAACCGTGAGCCTCTCGTTTGAGCAAGTTAAGAAACGTGCCATATGAAAGAGACTGAGTTGAGTTTGCGCAAATAGCCTAGAACTACTGGAGAAAGTGTTTGGGATCAGGGCCTGGCTACGGGTTGTTTAATGCAGTCATTTGCTGTTGGTTTGGTTTCAATGCGACGTGGGCTCGCAAGGCAAATTGCCACATGAAATCATGTGCTATGGGGATAAACAAGCGCGGTTTAGATATTCCCAGATAGTGTATTGAGGCTTTGTTTTGGCAGATGTCTGTCTTTTAATGACCGGAATCCTATTTTCATAACATCCCCACCAGTGCTTTTCTTATTACCATGTTCAGGCATTTTACAATGCAGTCGATTCAAATTCTTGAGTGAAAAGGGTGGAGGGAGCATTTTGACAGCTCAATCAGAGGTGGCGATTTTTTTCCATTTTGCAATGAGAACGCCTCCTCTACATAAATAGTCTTTTCTGATCGATGTTACAATGTTCGAGGCTGAGTGTGTGAGCGATTACGGTTAGGCAACAAAGTAGCAAATGTTCGAGGCCACGCTATTTCGCAGATTTTCCAATGATCTGCTGGATGATCCACGCTATTTCCCGTTTTCCCCCCAGGGGATATAGCGTAACTTTCAGTCCATGACAGTCGGTGGACAGGCTATAGGCTAACTAGACTATGGATGACTGTAACAGGATGACATGGGCTACAGTTTGAGTCACTAAAGTTGACAGTCTCAGGGGATGCTATCGTAACTTGCGGGCTACAGTTTGAGTCACTAAAGTTGACAGTCTCAGGGGATGCTATCGTAACTTGCGGGCTACAGTTTGAGTCACTAAAGTTGACAGTCTCAGGGGATGCTATCGTAACTTGCGGTCTCACAATTCGATGGGCAATCACCCGCGAAAACTACCGCGAGGGTGTGCGCATGCGTGCGCATGCTCAGTAGCGAAGAGAATCACATCTCGACGGGTCGCTCATATAGACAGGACACCGGTATCAGCTTCAACAATAGTAGAGTAGAGTAGAGTAGTAGAGTAACTTTATTGATCCCCAGGGGGAAATTCAGGAAATCCATCATTACTTTACCTAGCCTAGCGAGCCAGACCCGTACAGCAAAAAGCTGTACCAGGGTCTAGGAGGGCTGGGCAGCAGTGTGGGCGGGATAAACGGTTGCTTCAGCACTCAACGCCACGCAATTGGATGGCAAACAACCAATCCCCACACACTTCTGTGTAACGTCACAGCTGTCTTGTGAAGCGGCAATTCCGAGCCGTCGTAGCAGTGAATGCGTGTGATCAACACAGCCACAAACAAGTTTCCTAATAAATCGTGTTTTCACTTACATAGTTCAAAAATGCCTCGTTTTCAACCACACGGCCCTTCTTGATCATCCAGCGAAATGTTGAGCAATTTGGGGCTTGTTAAATAGTTATATTTATGATTGTTGTCAACATGGCATGTTCGGTGTTAGCTAGCTAGCTGTATACCCATAACTAATACACGGCTGGATATTAGCTCTGTGTAATTGACGACAGATTGGCTAGCCGCTAGCTCGGTAGACTCTAGGTGTCATTCCCATCTATTTAGTAAGCGACTTACAGACTTTCAAAGCTCCCAAATGTCTCGTTTTTAATGACATGGATCTTATTAGAATTTGGGGCAGGCATATAATACAAGGCTGGATACCTAGCTCTGTGTTATTGGCGACAGGTTAGCTAGCCAGCGAGGGCCCCTTTGTAGGTGGAGCGGCAAATTCGAGCCGTCGTAGCAGTGAATGCATGTGATGACCACAGCCACAAACAAGTGTCCTAATAAATCGTGTTTTCACTTATACAGTTCAAAAATGCCTCGTTTTCAACCACATGGCCCTCCTTGATCAACCAGCGAAATGTTGAGCCATTTGGGGCTTGTTAAATGGTTATATTAAAGGATAGTTCCGGCGTAAAATGAAAGTTTCACCATCGCTTTCCCATGCCACATAATGTATCTAATGATGAGCCATTCCGGGCAANGCCGCGCCGTTATGGAGTTAGCTAATTTTAAGCTTTTTGGTGAAAAGCGCAGACAACGCATCACGGCGGGGCCAATTATAAACCTATTCTTTTCTGATGTTTCCCCGCTATAAACAACTCCAAAAACGCGACACACTTCATCACAAAGGTCTCGTCAATCAAACCGAGGCACAGAGAATGTCATCGAACCACACAATCTTTCACTGGCCAGTGTTTTCAGTCTCACTGTTGCAACTCTCTGACCCGGATGCAGGCTACTCAATCAGGTGGCTAGGTAGGCTAAACATGGTCCGCGGTTCGCACCGGCTGCGACCGTAAAATGAAAAGCTGGAACCCCGACCGTTTTCACCGACTGCCACTGTCTAAACCAGCCATATTACGGGAATGGCTAATAGCATTAGAAGTGGACGAAACTGGCGTAAAAACCCGGAGGGATCGCTACTACCGTGTGTGCAGGCAGCATATTTGAAGAGTTGCATGGAGAGTACAGGTAGGCAGACTACTCTTACAAAGTAATTGCAACACGGTATAATATAACATGGATTCAGCTGTGTAATAACACACCACTGGTGGTGTACTTACATCTGTAAGAGTACTTCTAGTACGACACCTCCAGCCCTCCTCCGTTGCGTAATGGTCCATCTGACCTCGCGCGCCCTGGTCATTAGAGTCTACTTGCAACAGTGAGACACCTCTGAAAACACTGGCCAGTGAAAGATTGTGTGCCTCGATGACATTCTCTGTGCCTCGGTTTGATTGACGAGACCTTTGTGATGAAGTGTGTAGCGTTTTTGAAGTTGTTTATAGCGGGGAAACATCAGAAAAGAATAGGTTTAGAATTGGCCCCGCCGTGATGCGTTGGCTGCGTTTTTCACCAAAAAGCTTAAAATAAGCTAACTCCATAACGGCGCGGCATTGCCCGGAATGGCTCATCATTAGATACATTATGTGGCATGGGAAAGCGATGGTGAAACTTTCATTTTACGCCGGAACTATCCTTTAAGACTGGATACCTGTGTTATTGACGACAGGTTAGCTAGCCACTAGCTTGGTAGACTATGCCATTCCCATCTATTTAGTAAGCTACTCAAAGACTTTCAAAGCTCCCAAATGTCTCGTTTTTAATGGCATGTGTCTTATTAGAAATTGGGGCAGCAATTTCATTCTACACCTACAGTAGTGGTCTGATAATAGCGTGTGACTATCTGGTCCTGTAAAATGCTCAACTTAGCTTACCGAGCTAGTTTAAAACATCGAATGATCAAATGGTAATAGCTATTGTGTTGTGATCTATTTGTGTCCGATAAGTTCATGGTGTATTATTACATCAGTCCATGTCAGACACGAAATGTATTATCATCCAGGCTTTTTAAATTAAGTGCACTTTCGTGCTGTACGTAGCACGGACGGACACCATGCTTCTTCTTAGAAAGTTTCCTGTTTACTAGTAGCCCGGCCCCCCTCGCGATTTGATTGGCCCTGTCATCGGATAACTTTCAGCCTCGCAGAACGACCGGGGTCCGCTAGACTGCCCCCGGGAGCAAATTCAATTTGCGGTCGCTAGGGGCGTCTAGATTTCTAGGCTATACTTTACCAGGAATTTAATCCAACTAACTAGGCCTACTTTGTCCTCATTTCTTAGCCCATATGGACTAGTGTCTACTAGGCTAAATACTGTTGGCACGTAGCCTACAGCAGACTATATAGCCTAGTGCTGCACCATGCATGTGCTCATTGGTGGGTTCACAGTTATGACACTGTCAATGCACAGCTTTTGGTTCACAGAAAATGGGATGAAGTGAACATCATGGACCAGCTGAGACAGGGCTGCCTGCTGAGCTGTGCTGTTAACTCATCATCCTGTCTCACATGTGTAGTCCCACCCCCCATAGGCACACACACACACACACACTGGGCTCAATTTTAAAAAAAAGAAATTGATTACCCCTGCTGTATGTCATATCTTGATGAGAATGGTGAGCTTAATATGGTACCTTAGGGAAAATGGCGTCTTTTAAAGCCAAACCAAAATGTTTACATTAGTCGAGTGTTACACTACAGTAAAGAGAGAGGGGGGAGGGGGGGTAGCACCTGTAAGACATGAATAGGCTACTACTTTCACCCTTGGCCTTTGTGGGTAAATTCAAACATAGTACGCTGAAAGTGTGAATCCGCGTTTTCAGGTCGGAAGTGTAATATGCCCCCCTAATGTCTTGACAAAACCTTCCAGCCAAAGCTGTCAGCGGCCCTGCTGGTGCTCCTAGTGAAAAAGTTAACCATAGTCCTGTCCTTAGCGTTATGATGCTAGAGTCTGTATAACTTAAAACCTTGACTAGATATGACCGGCCCACCACCAAGACCAGGGTGGAGTAGTGGAATAGGTTTATGCCATCAGATGATGGAACGGACACACACACATACGCACACATTCTTGCAAACAGGACTATTTGCCCACTGGACAGTAAATATTTGGCATATGGTTGCTCCTTTGTTTAAGTACAAATTCACATGAAATGTATTTTTATGTGAAAAAAATTATGAAATTAAATGTCATTTTACATACACAGCACAAGCAGTAGTTTGGTTTAGACTGATTTCTCAGCAACTGTTTTAGTAATTGTCATCTTTTTACTCAGGTCTCATTATTATACTAATGAATTTATGATCGAAATTGTGATTGCAAATAGAAAATCCCTTTGTGACTTGTTAAGGACTTGAAAAAAAAATGAGACTTGGACTTGGACTTGACTTGGCTGGGGTACGACTTGGACTTGGACTTGACTTGGTCAGATGTGTCTTGACTTGTGACTTGACTCGGACTTGAGTGGAAAGACTCGAGACTTACTTGTGACTTGCACATTAGTGACTTGGTCACACCTCTGTTTAGTAGTCTATCTTGTAGTAGTAAGGGGCGTATCCATAGTCCAGGGCACTTGTGGTTAGGTAGAGCTGTGTGATTGTTGGAGCTCATGATGTGCAGGTCAAGGGGTCCCCGAAAATATGTTTTTCCTATGGCCCACAATTTCTGATGGCATGCATACCTTGGCTTTTAACTCTGTAATCTTTATTTACTTATTTATTCATTTTTAATCTTTCTTTTAAATTCAGATTAGTCCTTCTAGTTTATTAATTTTAGTATTTTAATTTTTAATTCATTTTTGTTTTAGCTGTACTTTATATCACTATGCATTGAATTATTTAGCTTATATTTTATTAATATACACAAAATGTTGTAAGGGAGCTGGTCCAAATAATAGGCTCAAATAGTCAATAAACAACACCGTTGATGCAAGGTACATCCTCTTTTGTGTTATATTTATTCCATAAAGTTCCTCTTTTCTATCATACGTAGTTGTCTCCCACAATATCTATCATAAATAGGGCTGGATTGGAATACATCTTGGAATATGCAATTTAAAAATAGTCCTACTTTATTTTATTTTTAATGGTCACAGCCAATCATCTTGCTTTATTTAACAAAGAATTGAAGATCCTTTGGTACAGTGCCAAGTTGATCTAATAAGGGGAAAACAGCGAGGAAAATCCTGGCAGACCCTCTCCAGACTCTGCTTTGCTTAGTGTGTGTGTGTGTGTGTGTGTGTGTGTGTGTGTGTGTGTGTGTGTGTGTGTGTGTGTGTGTGTGTGTGTGTGTGTGTGTGTGTGTGTGTGTGTGTGTGTGTGTGTGTGTGTGTGTGTGTGTGTTTGCGCGTGTGTGTGTTTGTGTGCACGTGTGTGTGCGTGTGTGCTACCCCAAATGACTACTGAGTGCATTCACCCATTATTAACCTGCCAAATCTAGCTGCATATCCACAAACAGCTTGCTGGCACTGCCCTCACGATCCGATTCGATCACAATTCGAGAGGTAGCGAATCGATTCGATTCTATGCGATCCGATCCGATCCAATTCAATTCTACAATGCATTGCAATGCATTACATTTCTACTGAAAGCAAAGCAAATGTTTAATCAGTCATGATGAGGCAATATAAGTAGTCAGATACTGAGCAAAAATGTATTGGCTGTTTTCTGTATCAGTCTGTATCAGTTTGTATCAGTCTTGCAATGTTTTGAAGTGCTTTTATTTAATTTAACATTCATTTGCATATCCATGAAAGTAATTGAAACGTAAAAAAATTGCCGGATCAATTCTGGAACTTGCCGAATCAATTCTGGATCGTCCATGCCCCGCATTAGATTGCATCGCCGAATCAATCATTGTTGACACCACTACTGGTTTATATTAGCCTGGGAGTACCCATGCTGCCTTGCGCATTCTTTTCGAATTGAGTATGGCGTTTGCCGCCAGACAAGGTTTATATGTGAGTGCACAACACAAACGAAGGTTCAGCCCTGAGGCTGGTCATGTTTGTTCATGCATAGCTCCTTGTGGCAATATTCTCGCCTGCTCGTAACTGGGGGGTTGACCTTTTGTATTCACTGGCTGTGCAGCTACAGTTATTTGTAGTCTATCAGGGAAAAGGAAAAGGTAAAATTAATGTTTCTTTTATATTCACATTCTCTCTGATTCTCTGTTGTTAGAGTTTGGGCACAGTATTGTTTTTTTACCGGTATGTGTGGCACTCCATTAAACTGCGTAAGACCTCAGACACAGACAGTGTGTGTGTGTGTGTGTGTGTGTGTGTGTGTGTGTGTGTGTGTGTGTGTGTGTGTGTGTGTGTGTGTGTGTGTGTGTGTGTGTGTGTGTGTGTGTGTGTGTGTGTGTGTGTGTGTGTGTGTCTGTGTGTCTGTGTGTGTGTCTGTGTGTGTGTCTGTGTGCGTGCCAGGTGGGATTGAGACTGCAGGCAGGGAACACAAGTGTTTTTGAGAAACCAGTAGTTCTTCATTTGTGGTTTTGTCTTTGACCATTTAAGCTCAGGGAATTCTCCATCTTCGATGCACTTTGTAGCCTATATATCGGCTCCACAGTGAATCTCTAGTCTGATCACGGGACCACACTCCCCAGCTCCCCACAGTAGCACGGCCTAGCAACCGCCCCCTGCCATCTGAGGAGACTCGTGGTCAATACAACAGGACATCAATACATCTGTGAAGGAATATGGTAAAACTTCAAGCTAAATTTACGCACCTACAGGCCAGGGCCAGCTGACAGCTTTAGCCGGGCCCATGACAAAGTCAATTGAAAGGACCCCCCCATCCCATGGTGAAAACTCAAATTTGGACCCCCTCTGTCCTGGGCCCGGGACCCCTTTTGTCCCTGCTCAAGGGCTTCCCTGAACACATAAGTCAGGAAGCCCAAGCTCTCTATTCGGTTCACTGATAAGGGAAATTGTACCCTCAGAATATTGATTCCAAGAATTTAATTGAATTTATCTAGTTAAGTCAGTTAAGTGTACTTATATATTCTTGGTGTCAGTGTCAGTTTGTTCTCAGCAAAACTGCATTGTTAGTACGCAATTTGCTCTTCCCCAAATAAAGACACTGTGCTTGCTTTCATATTTGGAAAAAAAATACAGCCGTCTTGTGACATGGTGAACCTGTATCATCTGCTGAACAAGACAGACTGTCTACCCACACAGTAAAGCAATCAAGTTGAACTACAGAATCTGCCAATTTAAAGCTGAAAGATGACAGTCAGGCATCGTGCATTATAATATTTCTACACATGTCTTCTCTATATACATACAATAATGTAAGCATATTTCACAGAAATGTTGAGAAATGAATACACATGAGTTCAGAGATGTTATGTAGGCCTATGCAGTAAGCTACAGAATTGATTTTAAGGCAATGCTTCTTGTGTTGAAATCATAAAATGAAATGGGACCAACCTACTGGATATGTTTCAGCGGTATGCACCAAGCAGGTCACTAAGGTCAACTGAGAAGAATTTGCTAGTAATTCCAAAAGTCAAAACAAAGTATGGTGAGGCAGCCTTTAGCTTAACGCTGCAAAGCTTTGGAGCCAGCTTCCAAATGACGTAAAAAATGCACCCACTATTGATAGCTTTAAATCTAGACTCAAGACGAAGCGGTTCTCAGATGCTTTCCCCTAGCTTAAATTATATGTTTTCATCTATTATTTTACCACATGTTTTATCTTTCTTTCTTGTTTCCTTTCTTTTTGCAATTGTTTTTTGTGAAGCACATTGAGGTGCACCTGTGTATGAAATGCGCTATACAAATAAATTTGCCTTGCCTTGCCTTGCATAATATCCTCAGGTAACTTGTCTTGTTCAGTAGCCTACATAAGAATTCAATATACCTGTGTGTTGTAACACTTGTAGAAACAAACCGTTACAGTACTACATCACCCATTCAGAAACTGGCTTTATTCAGTACACCTTTTTTTGTTGTCAGAGAAGTCATAATAATGTTCCTGAACAATTTTTTTTCACGTCACCCCGTTACGTCATTTTAGCCATCAATGTACAATAACAAAGCAAGCGCTCTCACGTACGTAGGCATGCCATACCACTGAATATAAAAGATGGCCTTGCTGTCACCAGTCTTTGTGTGCCACAAATTGAATGTCACTGAGTTTCCTCCTTCATCGTCTTGTGTCTTCAGCCTTAAAGCGATGGTTCGGAGTAGAATCACCCTAATGCCATTTGAACCGTGACACCCATCCACCTTTACACCCGAAGTGTTTTCTGCCGCAGACTTACATCAACAGAGTTGCCGTGTTATTCGATGTTTATTCCGGTTAGCTTGACTCAAGCGCATATGGATACTGGGCACCGTCTCCAAACTTTCCCCACAAAAATAACATGTCATGACACCAAACTTCTGCAGTAGCACAAATATGGTCTGTACTCACGAAACGAAGCATTTGGAAGTTTGGAAATAGTCCAGGAGTTTAGTATTATCAACACAAGCTGAATAGCTTCTCTGCTGCTAAAGCTGTGCCAACGTTACTTCCGTCATATGAGACAAGCCCGTAAAAGTCTTCAACAAACTTCCAGACGAGAGTGTTAAAAAAGTTTTCACTGAATTTTGATTAAGGCTTATATTTTCAAGGAAATACTTAAAAGATATTTCAAATCTTACCTACTATCAATTAGACAATGATTTTCGTTATCAATACTGATGCTGAATTCACTTTTCATTGTGCATATTATGAGCTTCGTTGAGGACTCTTACATGCTTGTCTTAGATGACGGAAGTAACGTTGGCGCAGCTTTAGCAGCAGAGAAGCTATTCGGCTTGTGTTGATAATAATAAACTCCTGGACTATTTCCAAACTTCCAAATGCTTCGTTTCGTGAGTACAGACCATATTTGTGCTACTGCAGAAGTTTGGTGTCATGACATGTTATTTTTGTGGGGAAAGTTTGGAGACGGTGCCCAGTATCCATATGCGCTTGAGTCAAGCTAACCGGAATAAACATCGAATAACACGGCAACTCTGTTGATGTAAGCCTGCGGCAGAAAACACTTCGGGTGTAAAGGTGGATGGGTGTCACGGTTCAAATGGCATTAGGGTGATTCTACTCCGAACCATCGCTTTAAGGTCATAGAGGTTATTCGTTGAATACACATTCATTGAATCCATGCATGGGATGTGCAAATGAAATCACCTTTTGATTGCTCTTTTCGACAGACTGAATCCTCATCTTAACACATATCCTTTGACATATGAATGAGTTATGTTAAAAATAGATGTAGGCCTGATGGAAATAAAAAATGTATAATATTTTCAATCACAAGCGGTAAGTGAACATGACACAAGGACACATGGTAAGTGTGTACACAAGTTGTTACACAGCAGTCATCCTCTTTTGTTGATGAATTGTAAAGTCCCTTTCTTTCTACACTCATACACAAGCACAAGCACACGCACGCACGCACGCACGCACGCACGCACGCACGCACGCACGCACGCACGCATGCACGCACGAACGCACACACACACACACACACACACACACACACACACACACACACACACACACACACACACACACACACACACACACACACACACACAAACCTCGCTCTATCTGGCAGCAACAACATTTAATTTATTTAAGAGAAATCATGTGAGGGACATGGTGGCTAAATTGATTCATCCATGTAAGGAAATAATGTATTTAAATTAGACCACTGGTGAATCAACATATGCAAAATGTCCTGAGGGATTGCACAAAGTTGGATTGACTAATTGAAACTGTGATTAAATGAAGTGCCTCGGGTTAATATGGGTAATAAGAAAAAATAGAGTGGGAGAAAGGGAAGAAAGGGGGGAAAGCACACACAAGGCAGAAAGAAGTCAAAGAAAGTATGTGAAACATAATTCTAGGAGCTTGAAAATGTATAAAAGAACCTGTAATATTGGTAAGACATATTATAGCACTGACTGTTGGGTAAAAGTATTACAATCACAAAATATAGCCTTTAAAAGCTCAAAAGGTGCATCCACATTTTAATATGCATGGCACACTTGCAAAAATGCAGCCTGAAAAAACCCATGCTGAAATTAGCTACTTCCCAATTGAGAAACGAAGCCCTGCTTTGCACAATCGTTCCGATCTGAAAGACGGCATGGATTCCATCCCTCGACGAACGTTCCAGATCTTGGGCTCCAATCAGAGAGCGAGGAGGGATGGAAAGGCAATGACTGCACTGCAGTTTGTTTGAATAGACACAACTGACAGGATGGGCTCATGCATGCCAAATGAGGCATTCGTAGCACTAAATAAACGGTCATGGGCAAACCACACCTTTCCTACAAGAAATTGCATAGGTAGCCTTCAGACTATCTTACTTGTGAGATTGTCTCGTGTCATGAACTGACATGCACTAAAAAAACTGTACTCTCAGGTTTAGTCCAGGAAGAGAAGTTCTGAGGCCTTTAAGGCTGAAACGCGTAGGCAATTGTAGCCAGATAAAAAGTAAACAAAAAATCGCAACCTTGAGTGCCTCAGAACTTCTCTTCCTGAGCTAAACTTGAGAGCCCCTATAGTCTAATGATGAGCACCAAGGAAAAAGGTGAAGATCCAGAAGCACTCCAATTATCTGTTTGTGTTTAAAACTGTACCTACATACAGGTAACACATAACAGATACCAGCTGGCACATTTTTGCTACATTGTTTGGTAAACCTCCCTGCACATGCATATCCCAGCTCTTCCTCCCACTACAGTATAAACTGTAGTTCATTTGAGGTTGAGGGGTTCAGCCTGAGAATGCACTACAGTAAAGGATCTTAGTCATATGATGAACAAGAATGAGTGTGAAGAAGGATGACTTTAAATCAGTTCCAGTTAGGGGTGGATGTGAGGACATTTTAAGAATCGGCTTTTGCGCTTATAAATGTTCCGAAAATTGTGAACAATTTTAGGGGATGTGCTCTGCAGTATATCAAGCAGCTGTCAAAACGTGTTACTGTAACAAAAACATATGGATGACACATTCTGTTCCTCCCCTTCCTCCTTGTCCCCTCTTCTCTGGAGGGTGTTCTGGCCTATTTTCCACAACAGTTTTAGTTTCTATTGGGAGATTATCACATATACAGGCAGCTACCTACAGAAAGGAGACATATTCTGGTAAATAATAAATCACGACTGCGTCTAGGAGAAGACCGAACCCATTGTTGCTTTGTTGCCTTTGTTCTTTACACTTTTCCTCAACAAAGTACGCTGTCACCTAACCGCACAAGTACTCAGCAAATAGTGAAATCATGGGGCTCGCTTTTGGTTGTATCTGCAAAAAACATGCAGATTGAGTAAAAGGATAGCCCAAAGGAATAGGGAGAGGGCCAGGGAGACATAACAGATTTGTATGAATATTTAAAAAAACTTCCCCTTTCTTTATATTATTTCATGAGATGTAAACCAAAAGGAAGAAAGTGGAAGTCCAGGTGTGTCAGTGGAGTGTTCTTTGCTGTATCGGGTGCAGGAAAAAAAGACTGGTTACTCTACCGTATGGAGACGACAGAGGCTGCTGCCTTTACTAAACGGAATTTTAAAAAGCAAGACCAGAGAGATTAATTAAAAGAGCAATGCACAAACTAGGTTAGAGACAAATGGGTGCAAGGACTTTTCACAGTGGAATTAACGAGTAGTTGCTTAGAGATTCTTAAAGGCAACTTAAAACAGAGTGTTTTTTGGGCTTTTTTGCAGTCGACTCTCACGAGTCTCAGTCTTGACAGCTGAAGTCTGGGGTCTCAAAGTTATGCATCACGAACCCAGTGCTAGTAGGCTATACTTGAAACACTTTGTTTTGTGGTTGTGTAGGCCTACTTTAGCTTAAAAAGAATCACTTTTACATGATGTGCAATGATGAGTGGCAATGTAAGGGACCTTCTTTTTATATAACAAATCTCATGAGAACGAGCAAATACTGTACGTGGAAATTGTTTTCACTTTGGTCTATGGACAAGACCATTTACTTTACCTCTTATTCAGGGGAAGGATAGCCTGGCAGTAGTCTGGCATCGCACCATTGGCAAAGGCTTATTAATGGTTGAACACAAACTATTTCACTATAGGCCAGTCCAGCCATGATGCCAACCTTGTTATGCCCTCCCAAACTACTCACTACACAGATTCAAACTGAAAAAAATCTATACACAGTCTTGTGATTGGAGGACAGATTTCATAGCCCCGCAATGATTTTCTGTATGGTGAAATGATAGCTAGACCAACTCATTAAACAAAAAAATATTTCCTTTTCTTCTATATTTTTTGGGGGTTTTCGACTTTATTTGGACAGGACAGTGAAGAGTGGGACAGGAAATGAGTGGAAGACAGAGACGGGGGAGGATCGGGAAATGACCTTGGGTCGGGAATTGAAGTGCCCTACAGTTGAGCCACAGTGGGGCCGCAAAAATATTTTCTGCCACTAGGGTCTGTTTACTACATGAAACTGAATACATGTTAGCAAAAGGATATCTGTGAAAGTCCCCATGAAAGACAATTTTTTTTCCTTTTGATGTTTATGTCATGAGTACACAGTCAGTGCCGGCGAGGGGTTGCTGGTTCGATTCCCGACCTGCCAGGTTGGTGGGGGGAGTAATTACTGCACTCTCCCCCATTCTCCCCCATGACTGAGGTACCCTTAGCATGACACTGTCTCTCAGCACTGTTCCCTTGGGGTGCCATCATTCAAGAAAGGGGTGAGGCATAAATGCAATTTGTTTTGTGCAGTGACCACTGTGTGCTATGGAGTGCTGCCTGTGTCACATTGAATGATTGTAAAGGTGCATGGCTTATGCTTACAAAATAATATGCCCAAGGGCGGGTGACAGTAGAGCAGCATACATCAGATTCTGTCAGTTTCTTACTTTCTAGAGGGCGAAACACCTCCCCCTAGTGGCGTAGTCAGAGCTTTAATCAAAATTGTGCAATAATTATATTGATTACGAAACACCTAATGTCCACTCTGCTACGTGTGACGTAGTCTTTCGACAGGATAAGGACCTAAGAGACGCGTATTCTGGGGTTAATTGTTGAGTGGTGTACATTGTTTGATTTATGATTTATTTCTGTGGATTGGTGTGAGTGTTTTGTATGATTGGTAACTTGTCAAAGCAACTTTAGAAAGAAAGAGACGCGACGCGCAACAAAAAAGCCTTTCTTGAGGTGCTGACTTCTTGTGCATACAAAAGTTAAAGAAAATGGAAAGAATGCCGCACACTCTGCTCCATGCTTTATTGGTGAAGTGATGTTTCGGACGTCTGCCCTTCTTCAAACTGCCTGCGCAAGGATGACGCAACAGGACTGCCTCTTGTCTTTGGCAGTCTGCGTGAAAATGTCATATCGATCAGTCCATTTCCCAAAAACCCTTAAGTAGTACTTAAGCCTAAGTAAGTATGTAAGTAAGTATGAGGGGCCTCCTAGGCAATATACCACATCACTAAAAGTTTATGCATACAATCCTTTTATAGGCCTACATATATTACTGCATATTATACTTCTAAATATGTACAGTATATAGTAAAATAGTGTATTTATAAACTTTTATATGAATATTTGAGACATATTTCTGATATATTGCCTAGGAGGCCACTTAGCCTTAAGTACTACTTAAGAGTTTTTGGGAAATGCAGCCCAGGCCAACCGTTCGACTTCCTCGTTTGACCTTCTCCCGTGACTCTTTGTGTAACCTCGTAGTTTCGGAGGTTACCTGGAATTGGGTTGCGTCACTATGAGCCTCCATCTCTTCCGCGGCTGCTGCTGGAGATATGCTTTGCCTCGCCAATCTTGGTGCCTGATCTCCCACTGTGGGCTGTCAGCGTTGGGTTGCTGCTTTGTTTGGCCATGTGAATGCGTGTGTGTACACATGTGAGCTGTTTACCTGCTTTTGTCTTGTGTTTTGATTCTTCCTTTGTTAGGTCGAGAAAGTGAGGGCTCTCGGCCCTCTACCTTTTTATTTCTTAATTGATATTTTCTTTTGAGTTTGTTATTTTTGCTTGGAGTAAACAACGCCACACCTGCAGTCGTGCCAGCCCAGGGTCTGGGTCCACCCATACCCCAAGCTCCTGTTAATTGCAGTGCTGTTGTAAATGATGTATCCTTTGGTACCAGCGTGTTTCATCGTTTGCAGTGCAAAGAAATTGACAATAAAGCCGACTTGACTTGACTTGACTTGACTCATGGGCAGGGCTGGACTGGGGGAGAAACAGGACCCTGGTACTTTTGGCTTAAAGCCCCCCCTCCTCATAATTAGCGGTGGAGAACTGATTCACAGGTGGGCCCTGCTATGCCAGATGGCTGATCCAGCCCTGCTCATGCATGGGGTGAGTGTGCATGCTCTGGGTCTCACTTGAGTTTGTTTGCAGTGTATCATCATCAGAGCTCTACAGTTGAGGGGGAATCCTGATCATTTGGCTATGGTGCGCGTGAGTGTCCTGATTGCTGTCGATCTTTGTGGCCGGATCTGTTGTTTTACACCATGCCAAAATATGGTGTATTTTATAAAGCATTGAAAATTAAACCATTGTAACTGTTGCACATGAATCCCGTCTCTATCCTCCTTAGCGAACCTGTGTGTTGTTAGCACATTTACTTTCTAGAGGGCAAAACATCTCCCCTTAGTGGCGTAGTCGGAGCTTTAATCAAAATTGTGTAATTAAAGGATAACTTCTGCCATTTTTTTTCTTCAGCCTTTTCCAAGATCCTGGTCATTGTAATGGGGGCAGGTGTTTGTTAACATTTAAAAAAAAAAAAAAAACATTTTTATTTATCACCAAAAACATCCAAAACGTTATGCAACATCAGCAGACAACTAGCAAACAGTGATACCTTTTGGGAAAATATGTTAAGATTTTTTTTAAATTATTTCTTTAAAATGTAAACAAAATCTGCCCCCATTAGAATACCTCATACCTCGGAAAGGGTTGAGCAAAAAAATGCGGCATCACCGGATACTGACAAGTCAAGGGTAGCGTGAGCAATGCAACATCATATTGAAATTGGCAGGAGTGGTCCTTTAAGTGCAATTACTATCTTGATTACGAAACACCTAATGTCCACTCTGCTACACCCATATGATGAAAGACAATAAAATAAAGACCAGACAGCTATCCTTATCTCTGGTTTAGGCATGGGCGTTAATTTAGGGGTGGATGGTGGGGACATGTCCACACCACTTTTGAGGTAAACCTAGCTTGTCCTCGCCACTTTTGTACAATGCAAAAATAGCATACCTGGACAATTTGCCATATTAATGTCCCCACCACTTTCCAAGTCAAACCTTGGTTTGGGTAATCTGTAGAGATGCACCGGATCCTGATTTTTAGGATCCTGCCGGATACCGGATCCACTGCTTATGATCCTGCCGGATCCGGAACCGGATACCGGATCCTACGAAAGGGTTGAAACACATAGCCTACTCACACACGTGGGCCCTTTTTATCACGTTGGCTCAAACTATTTTGACTTAAAAACCTCGGCTACCGGATCCTGGATCCTGGAACCGGATCCGGATAGTCTGAAAAAACCCTATTATCCAGCCGGATCCGGAACCGGATCTTGGATCCTGTACATCTCTAGTAATCTGTGAATATGACCTTGACCTTATTTGGGCTGCATGTGTGCATTAAGGATCAAAAATGATTCAGGGTTCTTATGGCAGGCTGACCGTCCTGTTATGTTGGCTAGGCATTCAGTGCTCACCCCATTATTGTGTGGAAATCATTGTTGGAATATATTTGAAATTATTAGAAAATATTGGAAATTATAGCTTGTAGGAGATGACAAACTTTATGTGAACTTTCACTGACTCAACTGTCATAAGCACATACAACTGGCCTCCTTAGACCTAGCCTACTGCTTGGCTGGAAAATTGCGCAAAGGATTTTTACTTCCACAAGATGTTTTTTCCACCTCAGTGCATGGGTTTGTTATTTTATGCCCACTGAGAGTTACGATGAACACCGTACAATAGCAGTTTTAATCATGTTACTACTTAAATCACATGCAAACGATAGTTGAACGGCCAGTGAAATGCAGCTTAAACTTGATGTTAGTTATTTCTGGGACTATGGAATGCAGCCCACGAAGGTCAAGGACGGCAATAGGCTACTCCCATGAGCATGAGTCACAAAAATTGATGCTCTACCAGCATTACTACGCGTGACGTGGGTTTACTTATGGAACCAATCGACAGTCCAGCAGACGGAGAAACGAGGAGCATCTTCACGGGCGGCTCCATACACCTCCAAGCTCCACTCTGCTGGCGATGGGCATGAATCCGAGTGTGTTGTCATGGAATTCAGAAGTAACTGACGTGTTACAAAATACGGATATTTGGATGTTTTGGACATCGGCGTTGAAATACCGGTCTATTTTTTATCCCCACGTGTTGTTTCTGGCGCAAAGTCATCTGATAACTTTTTAAGAATCTATAAGGATTTTTAGTAGAACGCAAGACGATGGTAAGGCGCTCATATTGCTGGATGTGTTGTGGCAATAGATCTGTGCGTAAAATGCATGTTTTGCAGCGGAGATGTTTTGACACTTCAAACCATTTGGAATCTCTCACATTGCGTAGGCTATTTCTAAAAGCATTTATAACTTGGGAAAAGTCGGAGTAGCCTATTTATCCAAGAAGTCTGCATGGTAAAAATGTCATACGATCATTACTACCCGCGCGCATGCGTTATGGCGAACATTTTCACGGGATAAAAGGTTTTAAGCAAGTTCAAGCTTTGAAATCGATTTGCTCTTTTACGCATAGTCAAAAAATATTGTGTTTGACTATCAGCTATAGCCTAAGTACGCAGCCCTATAAGTTCGCCAAAGTTTAAGACTGAAAGAGGACACCTTTTTTTGGATGGATGTCCCCATCCAATTACAAACCAGTTTAAAATACTCAATACTGCTTTTCTACAGCACATTTATGTTGAGTGTTTTTGTTCATGTAATCGGATGTTATGGCATTATTGATATGACCACACACGCAGAACACATAGCCTACATGTAATGTGTTTTTTCTCTCCTTATTCAACATGATCACAGTGTTATTCATTCCCTTTTTGTGATGAGGTGTTGAATAACCTCTTTAACCCCTACATGCACCCCTCCCCAAACAGGCCAATACACTCTGTTGTTAGAAAAAGAGTTTAGTAACCTGTTGTGCTGCACATTCTTTGGTCATAGATTATATGAAAACGTAACATTTGTCATTTCCCAGTTCTTCTCTATTAGTTTATGGACAATCACAGACAATACCAAAAAAATCCAAATATGTCTCCAAGGAATTGAAGCACTATATGGGATTATTTGTAATTTAAATGAAATTGTTTTCTGCAATGTTTTTGGCACATGGGCTTTGTTTTTGGAACTGTGATGGATATTTACTCTCAGCTTGAGCCTGATAGTTATATTAACTGAGTTGTTTCAGATGCTCCTGCAAATAGCATAGAATGAATTAAAATTCAGTTTGTGCACAATCCTCTAGTCCACAGTGAATGAAAAAAGCACAGTGACATGCATGCCACCACATAACAGTAAAGAAGGTTACTTACAAAAATGTTTTTCTTCAGCTGCTGGCATGCTCCTCAAACTACACAAAATCTTTGACATATTGCAAAATATTTGATTGAGATTTGCCTTTATTATTTATAAAGTTCAAAAAGTCAAATTGTAATTCGAAAATAGGCTAGGCCTACTACCACCATTTC
>NC_085872.1:37332923-37427923 GCF_034702125.1 Engraulis encrasicolus | reverse complement strand
GTAATGGATCTATACTAGGAAAAAGCCGTACGGCAGTGCAATTTATAGGAAAAGACGATGGGGGTTGGTTTGTTTGCGCCTTCACCTTCACAGGCACAACATGTTGCTGTGCTGTAGCTGGGAAAAGATGGGGTTTTTTTTTCCAAAGATGTCATGTTTGCCACACACATAACGACAGTGTTGTCAAGGACTAGAGTGATACAGATACAGTATGTCTAGTACAAAGAATTAGCATTTTCATCAGACATGAAGAATGGGTTTATTTGATCATATGACATTCATCTTGTTGAAAGTAAAAGCAACTGTATACCTAGCTATGCCCATCCATGATGTGCAGGAATTGTACAATGTAAATGGGCCCTGATTCCCCTGGAGCTTGGGCCTTCCTCAGCATCTCTGCTTCTGAGGTCCCATTGCCACATGCTTATTTACTTATGCTTGTTTGTCACGTGCACAGACATTCTGTGAAGTATAACATGCAGTGAAATTTTCATTCATAGCGATGTCGGGGCAATTTATGTGAAGCATGGGCTTATTAACAGGGATGCTGGGGGTTAAGCACTTATGGCACATTACAATTCATACAGTAGGCTTTTTTTCATATCATGACACTTCACATTCAATTACGCAGTGTGCTCAAGTTCTAAAAACATAATGTAGTTTTTTCTTTGACAAGGCCAGTACATTCTTGAATCTCGAATCTTGGCATTACATTGAAATAGCATAGTCAGATGTCAAACACTCTGATTAAGGCAGAGTTTGGGAACCTATGGTTCAGGGGCTGTTTACAGCCAATGTAATTTCAATGTTACACAGTTTCACTTGTGAAGAAATCTTTTAAATTACATTTGCAATACCATTAAGTTACATTTTCAAGGTACCTAGTGAAGGTAGTGTCTGTTCTAAAGGTGGCAGCCTTCAATATAGGCCTTAATTGTAGGGGGAAATCCTGGTTTGTGTTCATAGTACGGCCCTTGGAGGACGTCATAAAATTTTAAGTGACCCTTCAAATGACAAAGCGATCCCTGGACTACAGAAAGTCTCCCCCTCCTCACAAAAGCTGACAACTTGCTACCTGTGCGCAGGTAACCGATTCCGCCCGGTCCACGGCCGTCTGCTGGTGGCGTGCGCCTGGCTGTACGCGCTGGCCTTCGCCGGCTGCCCGCTGGCCCACTGGGGCGAGTACGGCCCGGAGCCCTACGGCACGGCCTGCTGCATCGACCTGCGCCTCTCCAACCTGCAGCTGGCCGCCCGCTCCTACACGCTGGTGCTCTTCGTCAGCTGCTACCTGGTGCCCTGCGCCATCATTGTGGCGTCCTACGTCAGCATCCTGGTCACCGTGTGCACCACCAAGAGGGCCATGGAGCGCCACGTTCCCATGGTCACGCGCATGAGCAACATCCAGGCCATCATCGTCAAGGTGTGTGTGTGCGCGTTTGTCAGAGGTTGTGTCCATCTTGGTTTGAGCATATACATTTGTCATTACTGTACATAACTTTTTTTGTGATTGTTATTATTTTTTATTCTGAGAATTGTATTGTTATTATTATTATTTATGTATTTTTATTATAATTATTTATATATTATTATAATTATTTATGTCAAACTTATTGTTATTATTATTGTTGTTGTTGTTGTATATCCAGGCCACCATAGATGTTGAGTCCGTCCATCTTGGTTTGAGCATACACATTTGTTTTTGGTTCCTATATTGTACGTCATTGCTGTTGTTTCTTCTCATGTACATCATCACCTTCTAAGAAGGCTTCAGTCTGTAAGAATCACACACAACCACCACTGAAAAATCCCTTATTTTCTGTAGGAATGCTTTACCTTTGTATATGTTATATCTGAAAAAAGTAGCATTGGTTTAACTTCAAAAGGCTGAATGCAGTGACATTTTCACGCCTTTGTGTCATGGTTAAGAATCGAAATGTCCTTTTGTTTGACAAAAGTAGTATTTTTTTTTCACCATTTACCATTTCGTCATACCAAGCAAACACACACGCGCACATGCGCACACACACACACACACACACACACACACGCACGCACGTGCTCGCACGCACGCACACACACACACACACTGTCACACACATACACACACACACACACCACTTATCTCTTTAATGCTGCGCTGACTATACGAATGAAAGGGATGCAGAACAGTGAGCTTCACTCGCACAAGACGCTCGATATGCCCTTAGTGGGTTCCGCACGCACAGACTAATTTGTGGCCACCAACTGTAAAATTATAATGTGTTGTCAAGAACACATTCACTCCCAGGGTCTGTGCTAGTTATATCTCCACCGGCAGTAAAGCCAAAGGCAAGCAAGGGAGGGGGGGCCAGAACAAATGAGGAAATGAGGAGTATAAAATAAAATAAGCCTAAACCAAGCTGAATTCCTCCATAAACCACTTCACCGGCTCATTCACAGCAAGTGACCCAGGGCCAGCACTGATGTGCACAAGATACAAACAGCAAAACAGAGCATCTTCCCCTGTGTGGTGCCTCTGTGTGTGTGTGTGGCAAACGTGCTGACCTGAATAGGTGGCTTGCACAGTGATGAAAGACTCCCGAGTTTTGGGGTAATTGTTGTGGCTCTGGCGTGGAACATTATGATGGATCTGGTGTATTACCAGTGAGGCTTGTGGTCCGGCGAATGGCCATTTAGTTTGTCTCCAGGGCCCCCGTGTGTCCTGCGGGATACAAATGAGTTTTGCTGCGCGCTGGCGTGCACCATGCTGTCATCAGTGGGATGCATTTCCGCATGTCAGAATCGCTAGAGGCGTAATTGCGCATATCTAATCACACGCATGTGCTTGACTTGGTGCCGTCATGTCGGTGCGGTGATTCGTTTTTTTTTCCTCAAGTAAAGTCTCTCCTCCATAACATCAGTTGTGTTTATTATGTAAGCACATCACCCGTTTTGTGTTCCATCTCACACACAGCCACACTGCTATAAATGCACTTGCCACGGCGTGTTTAATTTTCCGCGAGAATTGGGAATCATCAAGACATTGACTGTGAGGGAACTGAATTGGAAAGAACTGTTTACTGAAAAAGATGAGTGTTGATCCAAACCGCTCTGCTCTTGGGTTTTAAATCCTCATCTGTCATCTCCAGCCTGATTTGCTGGAAGTGATTGATACCAGCTGGCCTAGAACCTACCATAACCCATTTCTAGTCATAAATTACAATTGATGTTTTTGTGTCAAAAGGGGTTATTGCACTAGACAAGATTGGGCTATGCTCTCTATTCTCAGCCATCAAATAAGCTGCTGTAACTACTCAAGGGGCTACTACTTTTTAAGGGGCTCATTGGTCCAAATGCAGAAAACTCATATTGGATATTGAAAATTAAACTCTTTGTGGCCTACTTACTGCACGTATGAAAGTACTAGTACTTAGCGGTGTGCATTGGCACTGGCACTGGCAATGCGATTTGATTGCGATTCAAGAGGTAACGATTCAATGTGAATCGATTCAGTCCGATTCTACGATGCGTTGCAATGCATTACATTTCTACTGAAAGCAAAGCAAATTTTTCATCAGTCATGAGGCAATACAAGCAGTCAAATATTGAACAACATTTTTTTGGCTGTTTTCTGTATCAGTCTTGCCGTTTTCAATGCTTTGAGGTGCTTTAATTTAATTTAACGATCATTTGCTCCGGAAATGTCCACGGAAGTAATTAAAACTTGAAGAAATATGCTGCATCGATTATAGCCCTTCCCGAATCGATTATTGAATTCTCCTAACCGGCATTGCGATGCATTGCCGAAAGTATACTTTTCCTACGTTGTCCTATGTTTCTTCATGAACTTCATCTACTTTACCCAGTTTCTTCACCTTGTGACCTGTCTCCAATATAATCTCTTCACATCATTAACTTACTGTATGCATGAAGCGCTGTTGAATAGTACAACTGCAATAGCTACAAGCTTAATAACTATTACTTGACTCCTGCACCCCCCCAGGCTCAGTTGAGAAGGGATATCATGCAAACCTCAGGTTCAGGTACAGGACAACGTCTGATTCAAGCTTTAGAGAGTCGACGCACTCAAAGTCTTTTCTTTTGCATTTCATTCCATGGAACTTCATTTCAACCATTGAGGTCTTCTTCAGATTCTGTAGACCTCAGTGGTCAAAACATACGTCTCCCATGGAAGGAATAAAAATAAACACAAAATTGGAAGTAAAGGGGGGATAAATCACCGCACACTGGTCTTCTTTGCTGATCGTTTATTTGGTGAATGAATTACCAGCAAAGAAGAACAGTGTGCAGTGACTCATCCTCCCTTTACTTGGATTACTTGCACATCACCAGCACATTGGCAGTGGTTTTGCACAGGGACTCTGCTTTAAAGACAAAGATGGATTTTGAGTATGCAGACTCCTCACTCTAAATCCTGCCTTTGTTCATCCACCCCTTCCTCTTCCTCCTCTGCCTCCTCCTCCTACTCTTCCTCCTCCTCTTCTTCTTCTCCCCAGCTCAGTGTGGCGGTGTGCATCGGTTTCTTCGCTGCCTGGAGCCCCTATGCCGTGGTGTCCATGTGGGCCGCGTTCGGCCACCTCGACAACATCCCGCCGCTGGCCTTCGCCGTGCCCGCCATGTTCGCCAAGTCCTCCACCATCTACAACCCCCTGGTGTACATGCTGCTGCGCCCCACCTTCCGCAAGGTCATGTGGCGTGACCTTGGCCTGCTGCGACGCACCTGCCTGCAGGGCTGCTGCTGCTGCTGTGCTCGCCCCCTATGCCCGACCGCCATTACTGCGGGACCCTCGGGACCTTCCAAGCCGCCGGTCCCGGAGGTTGCCATAGTACCGCTGAGGAGGACGAGGAGGCAGGACACGCTGACGCGGCTGGCGGCTCACGCGGAAGTGGCGCTCCAGGGAGGGGCCGCGAGGGAGGCAGAGGTGAGGCCGGTAATGGTGGGCAGGGCTGGTAGTTTGTGTGGCGACGCTTACGAGTGCTTCCGCCACTACCCCAGGGCCTGCTGTTCTCACCCTCACCATGCGGAGGCGCCGTGCGGGCCGTGCCTGGCTCAGGACAAAGTCACCGCCGTGCCCTCTGACCTCGCCACGGAAAGGAAGACTCCGAGATTGCCTTGCCTCAGGGGGGCGCTGCGTGAAAGGACACAGCAGGACGTCGCTAACTTGGAGTTTGACGTCGAAACTGTGCCGGGACATGTGAAAGTGGCATGGCCCTGAAGCGATATGATTGATTTACTGTATGTTAACGGGGCATTCGTCATCAAAAGAGTTCAGTTTAAACTCTGCCTACAATGACTGACCTGGATGAATGAGAATCTTCACAGACATGATACGCTATCGTTGTATTCTGGATTGTTGCGCTGACTCACCGTACAGGGTGAACCAATAGGCACACACATGCTTGTTTGTGTTCTGCAGCTTGTTTTTTTCACTGCGGTGAGAGGCAGGTTGAGGTGGAATTTTCTGCGTTCCAGAATCCAACAGTCAGAATCCAACAGTCCTGCTCTCAATTCATTCTACCTATGCACTAAACAGGTGACTATACTAAGTAGCTCGTTGGCCTGGTGTTATGCACATTTAAACAAATGAGTTGGGGTAGTGTTAGTGAACGGCTGTAGCAAGTTGAAATGCGATGGTCTGCAATGGATTTCTCACGTCAACCAGAATTTTCAATCATACACATGTAGTATTGAAGCGCCGCAGTGATGTACTACAATTTGTAAACAGGGAGGTGATTGCAATGGAGGGATGTCAACCTACTCTGCATATTCCTCAGTAACCTCAGAGGTCTTGTCAGCTGTACAAGTGTAAATAGCAGTATCTGACACTGACATAATCTCCCATACTTTGTCAGACATTAACCGATTGTGTGACCTCTCACCTGCGTCAGAAACGGTGCGTAACTCCGGTGAATGTTAAAGGGACACTGTGCAGGAAATGGTCAAAAAAGGTACTGCAACTATTCTGCTCATTGCAACTGGGCTGCTAATAAACAAATATTTTCTAGTATGGTCCAAGTACAGTCATTTTTGCAGCTAAAAATGGCTATTTTTGGAAATTCAAAATGGCGGACCATGGAGAAGATCCCCCTTTTCATGTATGAAAAGTGCAATTTTTCCAGTCATAATGAATACTTAGAATTTGATGCTGGTGGTAAGTATTCATGAAAAAGATAACATTAGTGAATGGGCAGCATGAATTCTGGAAATAAGCAAATAAAAATCTCACACAGTGTCCCTTTAAGAAACAACAAATGACAGAATACTATCAGTCCTTTTGACATGACTATATGCAAGTTATCATATCATAGCACTCTGATAGGCTACTACAGTACAATGCCTCTGCCACCTACACAACTCAGGGTATAGATTTCCCAATGGGTTTTATTTTCAGGATTAACACAAAGACACGGCTCCAAGACGTTAAGATGATGCATTCTCTTTTTTGCTAAAGTGCAGTGATTTTAATGGGAAAGACCTGCAGAGCGCAAACATCAAAGGATTTCGTTAAGAGACTGCACGGACGAACATCATGCTGCCTCTGCCCTGGTCAGCTGATTAATACTGCATGGGCTAATTCCTCACATGGGTTCAAGGTAAAATGCAGCTCAGTTTTACAGGGAGAATTTTTCAAAGAAGAAAAGAGACTTCATCATGACGTGTTTGGGATGAAATAAGCTACTGTATGAGTTTCTGATGTCCTCAAGTGTGTTTGTTTTGTAATACTGTACATGTTGACATACCGACCAAGAACATCTCAAAGTCCAAATGTAGTGAAAACGTACAGTTGATTAGAGAGTCTTTGTCTTTGTGAGATGTGCCCATTAGAGAATCAGCTCTTCCCCATGCCTACCGTAACAGAAATGAGCAATAACAAAACACATCACTATTCACATTGCAATAAATGATAACTATGGTATTCAACAAACAACTGCACAGATATCAAGGTCAGACTGCATAACGTTGCCATGGAGAAGAACACAATTTTTATGTAACAAATAAATGATGGACATACGCAAGGCTCGGTTGTATAGGGGATGGTCTAAAATCTGTATATGGGATGCTCTAAAGTCTGAAAATGGTCTAATATCATCCCCCTCACTGAAAATGGTCAAAAATCATCCCCCTCTAAAACAGCCATCCCTTCTTCACACATTGTGTTAAAATTTCACTATTAACAACTACATTTTCAACATTTTCTCAGGGGACCCCCGAACCCCCAATGATCAGAATCCATCTTTGACCATCCCCCCTGGTTTGATTTTGCAACTCGACCACTGGACATACGTACGTACTGTATGTATGGATAAGAGGCACTCTGTGCTGGCTGTCTCAGTACAGTAACTATGGAGACAGACGGAGGTTGATATTTGTACTTCAGAATGCCAGAATACTGGGGTTCTAGCTGAGACATTCCATTCTGAAGAACATCTTTGGTTCTACTGAGAATACTTAGAGGAATGTATACTGAGAAGTTGGGCAGAAGGAAGGTACACTGTTGTTGTGACCTGCCTGATACTGTATAATGCAATGTCAGATTGTAGACATGTTTCAAAGGATGTCCTAATATATGAAACGTTGTGTGAAATGAACTGCTATTTATTCTGAAAGAAGCTGCAGACTGTGTGGTCTGTGCAGGATGTTCTAATAAATACATGTAATTAATTCATAAAGTTTTTTTCAACTTTCCTGTTTCAAAGTTTGCAAGTATTGTCTTTCATTAGCCTCCCCAAAAGGTAAGGATGATGATGACGATGATAAAGATGATGATGGCAGCTGTTGTATGTATTTCTGCAGGTTGTAGCAGAGAAATGGTAACATGTAGAAATGGCACGTTGTCTTCAACTCCATCAGCAAATGTTTACTAAAATGGACATGAGGATTTATCCCTTTATGACAGGAAAAAATTGCCCATGATAAACAGTCCTGATTATGTCTGATTCCTCTTGCAAAGAATTCTGCACTATAGTAGAAGCATTTTTTCCATTCTCATTACAGTGCTGGCAGGAAACTGAGAGCAACTTTGTGTGTATAGCTCTATTTCTAACATAACATTCTTACAACCTGGTGTCAGGAATGAAATCAAAGTGAAATTATTTATACAGCTTTAAAACTACATTATGGTTTATTCTACTAAAACAACCTGTGACAACATTGCCTTATTCTTACATTTACGTCTCATATGTCACAATGATCTCAACATCTCGGAACACCTCTCCATCTATGTGTGTGTCATATAGTTGGTATGTAAAAAGTACCCACACATAACTGCTTCCAGTAGCCTAGTCGTGTCACCATTACATTCCATACATTGCTATTACACATTCTTTTCATTTTGTGCAGTTTTTCCACTGCATCTAATTAAATATGATGGAAGTTCATCTTGTAAATGACTTGGTACTTTCATTATGAAGTTGTACGGATGTCTTCTTAACTAGCTCACTGGTCTTCCAAAAAAAAAAAAAAAAAGAACTCAAAATGTAATGTCATATGACACAACGTACTGGTCAAGAAAAACCTTCACTTACAAACTGCCAATTTAGGTCGCACACGTCCTTCACAGCTTGTTCTGTTTGCATTGCCATTAGGACCTCCTCGAAAATGAGATCGCATGAGGTCGCATCTCAAAGGGTTATCCTTGAAATAAAAAAATAAAAAATAAAAAATAAAATAAAAATGGACTTACAGTTAGAATGATGTGTCAAACACATCACCTCATGGACACAAGGGCAATGGAACTGTTGGATAAAAGACTGCATCCCACTCCCATTGTCATTCTGCCTCACCAAGGATGCCTGTTTGTCAACATAAGATACTGGCATGTGATTGTCCTTGGCTCAAGGACAGATGACACTTCTCGCTAGCAGGGAAGGGGAGGGGGTTGCAGGCAGAGAGGGGGCCTAAAATTGGGGTTTCATCGAATTGTACAGTATGTATTGAATGGGCGACCATTTCAGATGACTTTGTCCTGGCCGTGGCAAACGCTGTCAGCGGCCCTGTGGGTAAAATGTGATTGAGAGATTGTTCTGGTTCTTCTTGAGACGTATTACCACCAGGTGGTGCTGCAGCTGTGAGCGTGGTGCTATTATAATAAATGGCTGTTCATCTGTTGGTCTTTTAAGTGACCTTAAGGTGCCGTTTCCACGTAGCTGGATATTTTTATATGTGGATATTTTTTTCTCCTGCTTGTATTGGTTTTGCATTGGTTTTGGCCTTCCGTTTCCACGTAGCAGATATTTAAAAATCCAGGTGCAGGAGAAAAGAATAGCAGGAGAAAAAAATATCCTGTTTAGGGGTCTGAAACGCATTTGTTACAATGGAGGATTTTTTTATCCACATGTTGCGTTTCCACGTAGCAGGAGAAAAAAATACCCTGCTAAAAAAATATCCTGCTACGTGGAAACAGCACCTAAGTTCCTGAACCACATCTGTAGCCAGCAGTGTGTGTGTGTGAGAGAGAGAGAGACAGGGAGAAAGGGAGAGAGAGAGAGAGAGAGAGAGAGAGAGAGAGAGAGAGCGAGAGAGACAGAGTTTTCATGCTATTTCTGAACACAGATATCATACACCACCTCAGATGTTGATGAATGTCAATGACACAGCAATTTTGAGGCAGGTGCATATTTAATGACATCATTATAAAAAAGACAATTTTCCGTGTTAGTTACAGTTCCCGATCCAGTGGACAACCACAACACAGAAAAAACAGACACAACTTTAAAGGTACACTGTGCAGGAAATGGTCAAAAAAAGTACTGCAACTATGCTGCTCATTGAAACAGGGCTGTCTATTACCAAAATCGATCTTTTTATGAAAGTTTACTAAGTAATAAACTAAAATTTTCTAGCATGGCCCAAGTACAGTCATTTTTGCAGCTAAGAATGGCTATTTCTGGAAAGTCAAAATGGCGGACCATTGAGAAGATCCCCCTTTTCATGTATGAAAAGTGCAATTTTTCAGTCATAATGAATACTTAGAATTTGAGGGTGGCGGTAAGTATTCATGAAAAAGGTAACATTAGTGAATAGGTAGCATGAATTCTGGAAATAAACAGCTACAAATCTCACACAGTGTACCTTTAAAAGTACGAAGTGCAACCCTCGAGTCAAACCACAGCAAAGCACTGGCATGTGTCTAGTACAGAAATAGCCCTGTTACAAAACGACACAATGATTCTCAAACAATCGTTCCTTTCCTGCCCTTGTGTTCCACAGGCTCTTAGATGCTCCAAAGCTGATACAGCGCACATGTGATATGACAGATGACAGCCAAAAGATAGCTTCTATGGAGTTAGTCAAGTAATAAGAAATGTTATTCATGACAAATGCACCACTGTACAGACTTTACCTCTTCAGTGTCAGTAGTGCACCAAGATGCATACACAAACACTCGTTGAAACACATAAATGGACAGAAATTGGTTTTAGATAAAACCAGAAACATGAAAAATGACGCACAAGTCTTCATAGTCTCTTGTAATTACTTTTGACTAAATTAAATGATAAACTCCTTCACTGATCGTGGTATCACAGAGGCCAGGTAGTACCTCACAAGCTCATTCGAAGCACTTACTCTATTGGCCAAACATATTATGATACGGCTCACTGGCGTCTCTCTCTCTCTCTCTCTCTCTCGCTCTCTCTCTCTCTAGGTCGTCCTCAGACAAGCCTTCCATCGTTGCTTCCAGTACATACTCCATACATCTTTGCAGTTCGCTGGTACTCAGGGCTCCGGCGTCCTTCCTGAGTTTCCACAAATGTTAAAACTGGCGTCACCTAAAGAAAGAGGTAGAGGAGACCCTCACATAGACAAGGGTGTAAAATTGTTATGTGTGTGTGTGTGTGTGTGTGTGTCCATGCGTTTGCATGCACGCACGTGTGTGTGTGTCCATGCGTTTGCATGCACGCACGTGTGTGTGTGTGTGTGTGTGTGTGTGTGTGTGTGTGTGTGTGTGTGCGTGTGCGTGCGCACGGGGGCGCGTGCCCGACTGTCAAGAATTTTACATGGAGACGTAAAAAAAAACATTCACACAGTGAGCTAGGAGTAAGCTGGGACTCTTTGGAGGATGCCCAAAAATATAAGGCTGATGTCAGTTTTGATTGCCAGTTGAAGGGGGCGAAGCAAAGGTTTCACAGTCTGACAAGGTCCTGACTCTCGGTCCGACATCAACAGTATCTGAGAGGCTCTACCATGGCAGGACACTGGGCTGCTAAGCTGGTGACCCGTGTTCCACTCCGGCCCGGGTCCTATGCCGATCCTTCCCCACATCTTTCTCTCCCCCCATTCGATTCCTGTCAATCCTTCACTGTCCTATCGTAAAATAGAGTAAAAAAAAGATTTTAAAAAATTAAAATGAAAATTAAAAAACAGTATCTGAGGAAGCGCTTCTCCATCCCTCCCTTCCTTTTCCCTACCCGTTGTCCCTCCTTTAAAGGTGCACTGTGTAGGATGGTGGCCAGAGTGGGTATTGCAACAATGCTGATCATTGAAACTCTGCTGCCTACTGCCAAATTTGATCTTTTCATTAATATTAACTAAATAATGAGTAATTTACTAGTATGACCAAAGTCCAAAAACTTTTGCAGCTAAATTTTTTTAAAAATGCCAGACAATGGAGAAGATCCCCCTTTTCATGTATGAAAAGTGCAATTTTCCTAGTCATAACAAATACTTAAAATTTGATGGGGGTGGTAAGTATTCATGAAAAAGGTAGCATTTGTGAAGGGGCAGCAGGTATTCTGGAAATAAAACTTCTAAAAATATTGCACCTTTAAGGGCTGGCGATCTCCCGACACTTGTGCAACAGGCGGAGCAGCAGGTCGACGGGGACGCAGTCGCTGAGCGCCTGGCACAGGCGGCCCACGGTGCAGCCCACGCTGCCCTCCTTCATGCGCCAGCGGTGCAGCATCTGGTGCACCTTCTCGCTCAGGCCGTCGCGGTTGTAGTCGTGGTCGATGGTGTCCACCTCCACGTCCGTCAGCATCAGCCGCCGCGCACACTTCTTCCAGTTGCCGCCGATGTTGTCGCGGAGAAGCTCCAGGTGGTCGTCGTTGATGGCGTGGTCACCTGGAATGCAGCATAGTGTTTGACACGAGGAAGACCACTGTGACGAAGACCGCAGCTGATATTATTGGGAAAATTTGCTGCAAAGCCTATACAGATAGAAAGGTTTTTTTAACAGATTTGTCAAGCGCATATAAATACTATGAAGTATAACATGCCCTGAAATTATAGATATATTGTACAGATCTACAGGGGTGTTTGCCTACTGCATGCACACAGCTATTCATAGAATTCTTGATGCTAAGTTATTGTTCAGATTACATTTTTTCACAAAAATGGCTAGAAATTGTTTACATCCAACATGTTCTGTATCACTCTAGACTTCCATAGGCCAGTGCCAGATGTAACAATGTAATGTACATGTATTACATTACAGCTATCTGATGTTTTTTATCCAAAGTGACTTAGAGTTATTTAGAGAGCATTGGTTTCAGTGCCTGGAGTAATGTGGGGTTTAGGTGTGTTTCCCAAGGGCTCTTCATCCATGCATGGAGGTGTAGGGAGAGGCAAGGGTGGCATTTGAACCTCCAACCCTCTGATCTTAAGACCACCTCCGTAAACATTAGGCCACGACAGTCATCTGTAACCTCCAGGTCTAACTGGTTATGCAGCTGATCAGTTTTTGTGCATTTTAATAACACAATCTAGAACACCGAAGATTGAATTGCCATCAAATCAAAGTAAAAGGAAGGGCTATAATTTTGCAACACATTACTAAACAGATATTTAGCTGTCTCACTTTTTAATTTCTTGAATGACACGTCATTCCTTACTCCTGAGGCGTTAACAACTCTCTGTAAGCAAATGTTTTCGTTTAACACGCCTGAGCAAGCCAATAAAGAGCAAAGTAATTTCACCAACTTTAATTACAAAATACGTCAGTTCACAGCATGGCAGTTGGAAGGTTGAGAACCTCCATTTTCAAGCAAGTGGGTAGAGTCTGCCACATCGGTAATTGCTCACGCACACTTTTTCATTCATGCTTAAAGCATAAACCTATAATCAGATATGACGTCTGATGAAGGGCTCATACCGGAAAATTAAGAAATGTTTTTTATAACATACGTATTTTATATAACATTCTACAATTTATATCATCAAATATGTGTTGCATATTCAAGGATCCACTCCCTTTCTTGACCTGTTTCGTCGTCCAATTAATGTGCTCTGCCATTTTGTTGTGCAAACCACTTCATTGTAATACCGCCTCTCACATGAGCACAGCACGACTCTTTCCAACACGTCAAGACAGGAGATCAAATACTGCCGGGAATGACTCACTGTATTTCGTCAGGAGCTCTTTGTACTTGTTGTTGGGGGAGTTGCCATTTGACTGAGAAAGCATGGAGCTGGGTTCAAGTGACTGGATGCTCATTGTGTTGCCGTGTCCGATCTGAACGGCCCGGGCACCAGCAATATGAATGGCTGTCAAGTCAAACACATTTACATATGCATGTCATATGCATAGACATTGATGCACAGACACACACAGAAACACATACACACACAGAAACACATACACACACAGACACAGACACAGACACAGACACACACACAGACACACACACACACACACACACACACACACACACACACACACACACACACACACACACACACACACACACACACACACACACACACACACACACACACACACACACACACACACACACACACACACATTTAGCAACAAGTTGTAAAGTAACTGAAAAGTGGTGATTATTTCATACACATTTGACAATAATAATAATATGAAATACAGTCAAGGGATTTCACAGTACAAGTTACAAAAGTCTCCCTTACCCGGCTCCTGTGAGGCAGCCAGCCCATTACCAAACCGCATGTTGCCGGGCGAGTAGTCTGGCATGGCCGACTCCGGCACCGGGTGGTTGGTGGGCCAGGACTGGTGCCGCTCCAACCGAGGGGGCGGCTCATAGGAGTACAGGCTCCCTCCCGACACCTGGCTCCGGTACCTCGCCGCGTCTGGCACCGGTCCTCCACCGAGGCCCAGGCCCATAAACACACCCAGGCCCGTGGTGCCATCCTCCGGACTATGTGCTCTGGCCTCGCCTTTTCTCCAGGACTGCACGGTGGACTCCTGGCACGGCACCTCCGGGGGCCAGCGGTGGCCATTGGTGGTCTGCTGCGGCAGGTTCTGCTTCTGTGGTTGCTGCTGCTGGGGGTGGGGGAAAGCAGGTGCGTACGGCAGGGGATGGTAGTGGCTGCCATCAGGCAGGTCACACTGGCCATATTGGCCGTAGCTGCCAGTCTGGTGGTAGTCCAGCTCCTGCTTGAGCTTGTCCTCCAGGTTGCTGGCGGGGGACGTGGGTGTGACGACGGGCGCCGCGTCTGCCTGCAGGCTCGGCACGGCGTTCACGGTGAAGTGGAGGTCTTCGATGCTGGCCTCCACCGGAGCCATCTCGGAGCTGTGCAGGGACGCAGGGCTGTCAGTAGCATGGGTGGAGGCTGGTCGCCTGTCAGCTGTGGAGTGGAGGAAAATGTTTTACTTAAGACTTTACACTCAGCTGACATAAAGTGACTCGTTAGTACAGGGTAAATGGTTACAACTCCTTGAAGCTGTGTGTAGTTGGGTGTCTTGCACAAGGGCAGCATTCTAGTCAGCTGGTATTGAAATACTGTACATGTAGACTGAACATTATTTGAAGATAATAATAATAATGCATAGCTTGTCAGTCTTTTGGTATGGTGGTCTGTTTGACTTACAGCTGTCTACCAGAGTACCTGTCTCTGTCTGTGGCCTATTGGTCTACTGTCTGTGTCAGCTCAAACATGTATGTATACTGTAAGATTAAGAGATAAACAGATGAAACATAATACAAGAAAGAATAACAAAAAAACTAACAAAGTTTTTCATGAGAAGTAAATACTATACAGTAGAGCAGTGTTTCTCAAACTTTTTCAGAGCGAGGACCACTTTGTCCCCCCAAAAATGTTCAGGGACCACCTGTCAACTGAATTGTGATTTGATGGGCGCTAATTTGACACTGCTCATTTCAAAGGAGATCACTTACTTTTTATTTTATTTGTTATTTACAAGCCTGTCTTATTGTGGTGAAAACATGACTTGAGCTATGTTTAGTTTTGTAAAATTGTTACAAATATAGGCTACTGCTAGCTTGTCTTCAAAAAGTAGAAATCCCCTCGCGGACCACCTGAGCTCTGTCGCGGACCACCAGTGGTCCCCGGACCACACTTTGAGAATCACTGGAGTAGACCAGTAACCCCAGTAGGCCTGGCTGACCATTTCCTCTTTACAGATTCACAGCGCATGAACCATTTCCTTTGCATCTTTAAGTCTCTCAGAACTTCAATGTGTACATTTCAGTATGCAGTTGAAAGTCAGTCTGAATGGTCCATGAATTTATTAACGGATAGTAGAAAAGATGAATGACAATGTATGGATGAATGACAGCTTGTGGACAATTGATGAGCGTACTCCTGGTGATCATACATGCACGGCCAAGCTTTTCCCCCTCCCAATCATTAAAAGGATTCAGCTTACATGGTGTCACACCAGGGTGCGCCATTCCGAGAGATTTCATCTTCTCCACCAGTTCCTTGGGGCCACTATACAAGTTCTGCATGTCAATGAATTAAAAAAAGAGTATTAGATCTCTGTTCTCGGTGCAATTGCCACAGCAATGAGAAGAGCCATTAAAAATGCAGGCTCGCCCACTGTGAGTGCATCCTTAGGTGCTTTTTAAATTTTAATTGGCTTCCTTTATCAGGTGATATGGTTAGGTTCATTGTGTTTATTTAAAATTGGACCGCAGAAGACATGGTATTACATGAGGTATTCACAGTAATGCCATGAGAAAAATAGGGGAGATGAAGAGAGAGAGAGTAAAGCCATTGGTGAATAGAAAATATATATAGTATATAATGAAATAATTGATTTCTTCTGAACTTCTGAAGAGTTTACTTTTTCTAGCTGACAGAGTATGTTCGCAAATACACAGTCAGTGCATGTTATTTCTGTCATGTTATTTCTGTGTTTGAACAGAGAAAAGTTTGCCTTGTGCAAGCACACAGAGATGTGCCAATAATATCTCTCAGTAGGCAGACAGTGCAACCAATGGAACACACACACACCTTGAGCTTCTGAGCGTCTATTTCCACATCGCTCTCTAAGTGGTCTTTGTAGAAGGGAAGGAACCTCTCGTAGGCCTCTGCCGTGGACACAAAATGGAAGAAGGTAATTAGATAATCTGCAGTCACATGAATCAAATAGAAACTCCATGCTATAGCTGCCTGCCACAAACAGCTACAGAGAACTGGTGCCGTAGTGCAGTGTTTCCCAACCTTTTTTGTCCTGTGTACCCCCTAAGCAATTTTGTCATATGATGAGTACCCCCTCGTCCTCATTCATGTTCTGTTCCTCTATCCCAATGTGACTTCACTCAATATATTTGTCATTATTACATTTTTCTGCGTACCCCCTGAGGTGTGCTCGCGTACCCCTAGTGGTACACGTACCCCTGGTTGGGAAACACTGCCGTAGGGGAATCCTTGTGGCATTGCAAAATAAAACAGACATCAGAACACATGATGTGTAAATAAGGTGAGGAGTAAATAAGGAAACGAAGAGTTTTGTTGCAAAACGACGTATCCACCATTTGCTTTTATTATTGGAAATGACTGACATCTGCGTGTGAATTCTTGCCATTCAAATATTTTGAGAACATACTTTTTAAACCTTTATAAAAAGCATTGGTAACACAAACATAATGGATGCAAAAAAGCATTATAAAGACTTAATAAATAATTAACTATTGATGAACAAAACATTAACAAATGTTTGTAAATTACTAGGAAATGATATGTTAATATCTTGTATTTATCAAACATTTACAAATTGCTTGTAAATGAATAAAATACTCTGTTATAAGGTATGTAAAATCTTGTATATATTATTTGTAGATATTTTATAAAGAATTAATAAAACTTAGTTAATGATAAAAAACATGTGTTACTGTTTAGTTCATCATTAGTAAATTATTTACTAAGTCTACGAAGCAGACATTATTATAAAGTGTTACCGCATTTTGCAATGAAATGCCCAATACAAAAATGACAATTTCCCAAAATGTTACGAAATGGACATCATTTTGTAACCAATCTCTTCCAATGTTCACTCTGCGTGTTAGCGATATATTGTATATTTGAAAATGTAATAAGCTAGGCACTGCGTAAGAAAGACATTGAATTGGCATCATTGTCAGACTAACTGCTGGAATAGCACTGATTGGTACTGTGTAGTAATATAGTAACTAGTTAGTAGGTGAGTCACACTGACGTTTGAAGGTTGGCCGTTGCTGAGGGTCCTGGTCCCAGCACTGCTTCATAAGGGAGCTGATTTCCTTTGGCGTGCCTTCTGGGATGCTCTCGTCGTCCGGCCGGTCACCCTGACGCACACACTGACATATATGGTCCTCTGACCTGGCATCTTAAAACAAAAAAATCCCACACAAATAAAGAAAAGGCTTAGACTCGAATGGGTGTAGAACAGGCAGCTCCCATCAGGAAACGCGTCGTCCATTCACCTCTCCCATTTTGAATGGCCACACTGCACATTCATTATGCCCGCACCTACCGAAAGTGCTGCAATTAGGGACAGATTAACACACATGGGGCCCTGATTGACCAAAGGATTGGTGAGGAATCAATAATTGCAGAATTGTGCCAAGTTATGGTCTTGAAAAATGAGTTTGCTGTATCAAGTAAAGTAAAGATTTTGTTAACACTCCCATCCACAGTTGGCAGACGCGTTATCCATCATCCCTGACGTATCATGACACATATGTAATTTTACCGTCTTCGGGGGGCCTACAGAAATTGAATAGTTGTACGCATTTTCATTATATTTCATTAGTTTGTGTAAATAAACGTTAATGGCATAAAGATAAATCTGCAAATATAAATTCTGGAACACAAATGTGCAGCTGGAGCGTGTTGGTGACTAGAGATCAGCACAAGCTCACAATTTGCGTAGTTACAAATTAGTGTTATGATCAATAAAGTGATAATCAGATTTCTCAAATGCAGTATGTAACTTGTGAGCTAAGAGGGTTACAGACAGAGAGTTACATACAAAGTCATGAAGTGCACTTTTAAACGTTGTTCTAGGATTTTTTTTTGGAGTTCTCAACTTCCCCAATCTTAATTTTAAGGAACCAAGTAATTCACTTCCCCTCAACCCCACGTCATCAAAATGACATAGAGAGAGCCAATTGCCACCGTACTGTGCAGCAATTGTTATCAGGTAGTACTTGTTAGTTAAAAACCTTAATTTCAGAGCATGTTACTATGGTACCTAACTTTGATGTCCTACTGGTTACTAGAACTCCAATTAAGCGGGAAATTAAGCAGTTGAGCTTCATGATGAGCCTTCATTATAAACTTGTTACCAAAATGGTAATGACTAAGTCTTATGACGTTAACTATTCAACTACTGTATTAGGGAAATAGAAATACCCACACTTCTTTTCAGTGGAGAACTTCAATTTCATAACTAAGAAGGCTTGGAAATCCGGCATGTTGTTATTTCACCTTTTTGACAGACGCAAAACAATTCTCACCAAGAGCCAGCTATACACAACCAAGTTTTTCATTTGATCAGAGCCTAACATAATATAACACAGTGCAAGAAGAAACAAGAGAGAGAGAGAGAGAGAGAGAGAGAGAGAGAGAGAGAGAGAGAGAGAGAGAGAGAGAGGGGAAAAATTAAACAATATGAAAAAAGGGAGATGAGCAGAGAGAAAATAAGACAGAGGGGACACAGAGAAAGAAAAAAAGAAGTCGAAAATGTGAAAAGAGATGGAAATGATTGAGAAAGTTTGAAACAAATGGGGCTAAGAGAGGGAGCTTGTTTTGGTGCAGACAGAATGTTTAAGTGTCCGTCACAATGAAGTAGAGAGTGTGCGCGTGTGAGAGGGAGAGACAGAGAGACACAGAGAGACTTTTCCATTCCCGGCTCTTTTCCACTGCCAATTTTCTGGTAGGCCTACAGCTCGACACAGCGTGACTCTGTAGCCACTGTTTGCTATATGACTGAGCAGCGTTGCGCCCAATCGAAAAGCAAAAAGTGGCGGCCGATTCACGCTATGTCGAGCTGTAGGCGTACCAAAAAAACGGCAGTGGAAAAGAGCCTTTAGAGACTTGAGTGTCCCTCACTGCGGACACTGACTCACTCTCGTACGGCTCCTTGCTGGTGAGGATCACCCAGATGACGATGGCAAAGCTGTAGACGTCCGACTTCTCGGAGGAGCGTGCGTGGATGCTCTGCAGGTGCTCGGGGGCCATGTAGTAGAGGGTACCTGCCCCGCTCCCACAGCCCGCGCGGCCCGTCTGGCTCCGCCTGCGGGACTCCTCCTTCGTCAGCTTGCTCCACTGCTGACACGTTGCTAAGCCAAGGTCTGCAATCTGAAGAAGAGAATGGAAAGTTGTTTGAACATGAATCATGAAGAACACAAAGCTTCTGACTCAGTCAGACTTCAACTCACAGACTATCGTGCACACAAACACACAGACACCCACACAAACAAAGACACACAAAGACAAAGACAAAGACAAAGACACGCACGCACGCACACAGGCACGCAGGCACACACGCACGCACACACAGAGACAGACAGATCTAGCATGTGGCTTGGAGCAGGTTTGCAGTCTATGTACATAACCTAGTATATGTACACATGGACATGGTTTACTGAGGCTTAACTTCACATTTTGATGTTAGGCTTGAATAAAATGCAAGTGGCTGCCAAACATGCACACACACACAAATAAGTCTACAAACAGGAAGTCAGGCAGGCAGACCAACAGGCAGGCAGACAAGGGACGGATACAAAGATACATAGACAAAGACTAAGGTAAGGTAAGGTAAGGTGACTTTATTGATACCCGAAGGTAGATTTGGTTGCAGATAAAAGTAGCAAAAGCTCACACAAACAAGTTAGTTCTGACATCAGTCACAATAAAAACTTTCACAGACAACACAATACAAAGACAACAAAGAACAGAACATGACAAGCGGACAAGTGCTCCAAACAAGGATATAGAAAAGAATAAATAAGCAAATAAATATATAAATAAATCTAGGACTAGGACAAAGGAACACACAACCATACCTTTATGTGGAAGCCTTCATCCACTAATATATTCTCAGGCTTCAGGTCTTTGTGTGTGATTTGATTCTGTGTTAGGTAAATCATCCCTTCAAGAATTTCCACAATGATTCTTCCTTTGATGGAGAGTGGGACAGACACCTTTGGTACAAAGAGCACACAAGACATTTTTTTTTTAAATCACCATTTCAAAGGTGGATGAAATCAATGGTTAGTGTTGGGTAGCATTTTTCCTCATTCGTACAAACACAAAACTTTCGCTTCCCTGAGAGATTATGGGACTTCCCCTACACACCATCCAGCCACAAATATACTATACTATACGTACACATGCAAAATCAAACTGCAAGCTTTGGGGAAGCATAGTTGCATACTGATTCTGTATGCGCACATTTATGTATTATATATTATCTATCTATCTCGGGGCAGCTGTGGCCTAGTGGTTAGAGAGTTGGTCTTTCAATTTAGGGGGTGTGCCAGTTCGGATCCCCCCTGACCTCTCCCTACATCTCCAGCCATGGATGAAGTGCCCTTGAGCAAGGCACCTAACCCCACATTGCTCCAGGGACTGTAACCAATACCCTGAAAAATAATAGTTGTAAGTCGCTTTGAATAAATGAAAGCGTCAGCTAAGTGCAATGTAATGTAATATCTACGACAGTAGGTAATACAACATGGAAATTGCAGACAACATAGACTATGGCTATTTTAGGTTGTAGTACATATGTGTGTTGATTCACTGTAAACAATGTGAAGCCTTATGGCCCAAAAGCCTACTTGTGTGTTGAACACTTGCTTCCTTTTTCAAAGGCTTCTGTGTCCCATATCTCTCCACTCATACTTCACTTTGTTTCATCTTCCATTCTGTCACTCTGATTCAAGGGAAAGTTTGAAAAGATTTTAAGCACTCCCCCGCCATCTCAAACATATTAGGACACATTACACTTTCAAGTGCTCCTGCAAAAGAGTGTGTGTGTGTGTGTGTGTGTGTGTGCGTGCGTGCGTGCGTATGCGCGCGCGCGCGCGCGCGTGTGGGGGTGTGTGCTGGGGTAGCAGCAATGGGACAGGCAACAGCCTTTTAAGGCAACCAACATTCAACATGCTTTGATGCTGTTGTTATCCTGTATTGCAGTTTGTTTACCCCAGTGTGTATTTTTTTTTTGCAATGTTTATCTGTCTTCTGTGAATTTGGTCCTACTCCAAATAGGTAGCCAAAGATAAAATAGTAATTAAGACCAAGACATTATATATGTGCTTTAAAATAAACTTAGCACAGATTAGAGAAGAAGAAAAAGCGCAGAGGTCATAACCTGAGCTTCATTTGAAAGAGATAAAGTGGGGGTTCTTGGGAACACCTCTGACACCATGACATTTAACAATTTGATGAAAATAAAACACTGAACCTGGAATTTGTTGCTGCTGTCACTCTGACAAAGTAAACTTACCTTCACACTGCATAATTAACCCCATGTAAAGGCTATTTTAGCTTGGCGTTACCAAAATGACAATGTGCAAGTCATAATATGCTATTTAATACTGTTGGTAACGCCATAGTAATGTCTTTACAATGAGCTATTTCCAGCGAGTCTAATCGCAGGCAAATCCCATCTGCGTGAATGGGCTACGACTGTGACTTTCACAGTGAATGGGGCAATTTGCAATAAAGGAAACAAAAACTTTGAAACTGAATCGTTCTTAACACATAGGGGCCGCTGTGGCCTAGTTGTTAGAGAGTTGGTCTTCAATCTGGTGGTTGCAGGTTCAAATCCCCCCTGACCTCTCCCTATATCTCCATGGCTGAAGTGACCTTGAGCAAGGCACCTAACCCCACATTGCTCCAGGGACTGGGACCAATACCCTGACAAATAATAACTGTAAGTCGCTTTGAATAAAATGAAAGCGTCAGCTAAGTGAAATGTAATACTATTGAGTTCTTCTTCTTATATGTATATATGATCTCTTTCAATGCATATATATATATGGGTAGATGACGGATAGGCAGCAAAAAACATTTTTTTCACAAAACATTGTTTATGTGGGAAAAAAGTATATGTCTACGTAGTGCAGCAATTAATCTTTCAAAAAATCCAAGTGGTCACAATGTTGGTCTATTCATTGATTATTTATTGACGTTGATAAAGCAATTTGCTGAAAATATGTCCTTTGGTGTGACGTTAAGAAATAAATATATTAAGTAATGTAAAAATGGCTTGATGGAGTTTTATGAACATTGTTACACTCTTCATATTTATTGCAATTTTTTAAAGTCTTAATTTAATGAGAAATTACCATTTAAGTATTTTTTTTCCCATTAGATGTGAGATTATTAGAAACCTTCGAGGAAAAACAGGGATATCTTTCTTTTAAATGTTCAAAATTGTCCGAATTTATACTAACTTTTCAGGGACGATAATTTGTTCTTCCCTAATGCAATATTCAGTGTTTATCAAACATATTGTTTAGCTCAAACAAATATTTGAGCGTTTAAAACATGTCACACCGTAGGACATTCATGTCACGCTAAAGGACATAAATGCAAAACTGAGCCAGAAACAAATATATCAACATGATTATTTTGTCTTTTGATCATAATATAATGTTGTAGTAAATATGGAAAACACTTTACACTTATAAGTCTTTGAATCGTCGATTATCAGCCTATCGTAACTCTTAAGGACAGCCATGCGGTCATTGAATGTAACCTGCAGAGCTCATAAGACTCATACTGAAGGGTGACCTTGGCATGACCATTACACTTTTGTAGGTATGCTATGACTGTCACACCATTGAACCTGTAGTGTGTAGTGGCCAGTGCCTGTTTGGTATCTCAAGCTGGACAGCACATTTATGCTATATTGAGCTCTCCACAGCATACTTTATTCATCTATACTCCTCTATATACTCTCTCACTGATCTTTCCTTCACTGTTACCGTTATATTTTATGGTTTCAAAGCACCATTAATGACATTTTATATCATTTGACAGTATCTAAAATCAACCGCAAATATTCATCAACAATGCATGAAAGTATAAATTCCAAAGGCCAATAAAGGAATAAGTAATTTGAATACACAATATTTATCTAGTCAAACAACAAAACAAAAAAATATGTACTACCAGTTGTTTTAAAAGCTATTTCTCAAATATCTAGTCCATTGGTGTGACCTGTTTGTCCTTTGGTGTGATACTCCAAAGTGTCACACCATAGGACTTTTACCATCACACCATAGGACTTTTACCATCACACCATAGGACTTTTGAGCTTTTGAGTTAATTTAAAGCCATGTCGTTGCCAACTGAAATACAATTTCACCTTTAGTAAAATGCATTTTCATACATCTACATAAGAAAAAAATATGAAAAATACACACTATTGTCAAAATGTATTTTATGGCTGTCACACCAAAGGACTACAAAACTAATACATATTGTGGTAGCAAAACATAATTGATTGACTGAAGAACTCTGAGAGAAAAATCTAAAATCCACCCTTGCCATTGGCTTCTTAAGGGTCTAAAGTCACAATTTATGCACCGCTGGAGCTTCAACAATAGATAATTATCCACAGAATTAACCAAAAAATGATGTCACACCACAGGACATTATTTTCTGCGACAAAATTTCATAAGTCCATACGGTCTCAGAAAAACAGGAAAAAAATTAAGCATTGCCACTTGCTAAAATAGACACCTTGAAAAACATGCCAGGGTTGTTTAGACAAATGACTGAGCTTTTATTATTTATTTAAAAATGTTTTAATATGGAGAACCAGGCTTGCCTCAGTCACACCATAGGACAAATGTGACATTTGACTCAAAATTAAGTATACTTATTTAAGCTCTGGATTTATTACACATTACTTTTTTCACAACAACGACATTAGTTTAATCATTTAAAGCATTGACAATTTTGAAAGCATTAATTTACTTAATTTTAAGAGCCTGCGACAGCAAAATTCACACGTCACGTCATCTACCCATATAAAGGTAGGAGCAGGTTCGCACACTAAACAAGACACAAAGGTCAAGCACAAGGAGTTTTTTTATTAGAGCAGGGTAGAGCAGACGTTTCAGGCTATTGCCATCATCAGTGCTCGCAATGAGCCCAACTACTGTGCAACAATTGAATAGTACCAGGGGCTGCTCACTCACGGAACTTCCTGTTAGCCACAATTGGCTAACCCTAACCACGGGACAGTGCAAAATGAATGGGTGTCAATGGAGTTTTTTACCATTATCATTTTTGTGATTTTTTTTTTTTTTTTGTCCTGAAATATTAATATTAAGTTCGAAGCTAGAAATAATAAGACCCCATTTGAGTAGCGTTTCGATTATTTTGCGCCACTAGATTATTATATACTGGGTCACAAAGCTGATTTTTTATGGGGCCAAACCCATAAACATTAGCGCGATGCTAGCGAGTACAGGTTGAAATCTTCTAACCTGCTGTAAAACTACACACCTGTGCGATTTGTCAATACAGCCTATTGTTAAACAACAGTCATAGTGCTTACCAGGAATGTTTTGTTGATGATATTTGTGACTGGAAATCGCAGTAGCAATGTATTTAGCATGGGTTCCCCTTTCCATTCCATACATTTTCCCACATGAAGGACTGGCCCACGCTCGTTACTGCATTATGCATGCAAAGCTAACTGGCTACAATGGGAACCAATGAGACTGAGCCTTCTCCCTGTTAGAGGTTCTCTGATAGTACAAACCAGGGTTGACAAGAGACAGGTGCAGTGGGAGGAGCTAATCAACAGAGCAAAATCCAATTATGCAATCAGGCAAATCAATGATGAACGTTTACAAACAAGTGAGTTCAAATAGACAGTATGTAAAATGCAGTTATTCCGATTACACATTTACAAGAAACAAGCAAGATTGAAGTCCTCATTCATCCCTTTTGGGGATAGGCAGCCAAGTTCATGAATCCAAAAGCATTCTCTCTGAAGCAGAGTTCTGTCCAGGTCCCCACCTCGCCTTTTAGGCAAGATTCTTTCGACCCCCCAAAACTTGAGGTCAGCAACAGAATGTCCGGCTTCTTGGAAGTGTCGGGCAACCGGTGAAACCTCATCACCAAAATCAAAGACAACATTGAGGATGTTAAAGCTTCCATCGTCGAGTCTCATGATGAAACCGTGCTCACACAGCAAACTGAGCTTCTCGATGCATCGCTGACAAAATACAAGCAAGACCTCCAACAAATCAAGATTAGGAAATTTCGCCGGAACACTGTAGACTACAGAGATTATAAAGTCTACCCCTGGATCAATCTGCCTACAACCTTCAGGCCACGTCGTAGGGTCCACTTTGAAGATGGTGCAGCACTGACTTCAGCCTCCAGCATGGACAGTGATTTTTTAGGAGGAATCTCCAGCGACACCGACACTTCTCAAAGCACCACATCCTACCCTACAAGAAGACGCGGCGGGGTCGACGAGGCGCCAAGACCATCCCAGGCCAAACCAACACCGAAAAGGCAGAGCCGCAAAAAGAAAGCCTAATCTTCAACCTCACAGACAGCCCCCTACATCCAGATGAAGTAAGTCTTTTGAACAAAGGTCTGAGTTTTGTTCCCTGTAAGCCTGCTGACTCCTTCGCAACCAAAATTGAACTGTTTAAATTTTTCCGGAATTTAAGACTCAAAAGCTACTACAAAGATACCACATCTTCTCTAACCTCTTACAAATGTGGGCGAGCCAAATTTAAACCCCAAAGTACATTTTGCCCACCTGCCCCCAACCCATCACTGGACACCTTTTGTCGCCTTGTTGAACGTGATGTTGAACAGCTCTTCGATAGATCTCATTCTAAAAAAAGCAACAACAATTTGACATCATCTGAAAGACAGGCTCTTGACAAACTTTGTCGTGATAAAAACATTGTTGTGAAGCCAGCAGACAAAGGGGGCGGTCTAGTTATTATGCCTAAAACTCTCTATGACCAAGAGGCCTTGAGACAACTACAGGACTTAACCTACTACAGACCTTTGCCCTCAGACCCCACGAGTAAGTTTCAAAAGGAAATTGAGTCTTTTTTGCAGCATGCCCATGACTCCTCCATTATCTCTGAACAAGAGTTTAAGTACCTGTTCAATCGTACCCCAACAAGACCAGTCTTCTATGTTTTGCCCAAAGTCCATAAAAGTCTATCTAACCCACCAGGCCGCCCCATTGTTGCAGGCAACAATAGTCTGACTGAACCATTGTCCAACTTTGTAGATTTCATCTTAAGACCTTTAGTCACAAAGCTCCCAAGCTACCTCCGAGACACGTCTGACTTCCTAGCATGCTTATCTGAGATTGGCCACCTAAGTCAAAATGTGTTGCTTGCCACAATGGATGTAACCTCATTGTATACTAATATCCCCCATACTGATGGCTTGTCTGCTCTGAAACACTTTCTTGACCTCCGGATTGATGATGATGGACTAACTACAGATTTCATTGTTAAAATGGCTGAGCTAGTGCTGACTAAGAACTATTTTAGGTTTGAACAACAATACTACCTCCAGACTAGTGGTACAGCAATGGGTGCCACTATGGCCCCTGACTATGCCAATCTCTATCTTGGTTTCCTTGAGGACCAGTATGTGTTCAATAACAATCCCTTCTCTGATAAACTAGTACTGTTTAAGAGGTACATTGATGACTGTTTTGTCATCTTTTTGGGTTCCCTATCTGACTTTGAACTTTTTGTTCTATACATGAACTGTTTAAGACCATCTATTAAGTTCACCCACACAGTCAGCACTACATCTGTCAATTTCCTTGATACCTGTATTTCTCTCACTGATGGAAAACTTGTGTCTTCCCTTTACAGAAAAGACACAGAGAGGAACAGCCTGCTGCATGCCACGAGTGCCCACCCAACTTCTCTCAAGAGAGGACTGCCCTTCAGCCAATAGAGGATAGAGGATACCCTGCCACCTGGCTTGATGCAGCCCTCAACAAAGTACGTGCCTCTGAAATACAACCTTCTGTTCAGACCACCAATCCAAACCAAAATCGTTTGATTCTTAAATTAACATATAGTCCTCTGAGTAGCGATATTAGAAACATCATCAACTCTCATTGGCACATTATCCAAACTGACAATCAACTGCATGGGCTCTTTCAGGATTCACCTCTCTGTGTCTTTTCCAGGAACCCTAATCTAAGAGACAAGTTGGTTCACGCTGACACTGCCACACCACCCCCTCGCAGCACTCTCTCCAATGCCCAGGGCAACTTCCCTTGTAAGAGCTGCACTTCTTGTTCACACTATCTCAAAATTCAGACATTCACACATCCACACACAAACAAGACATACAAAATCAAACAGCTCATTACATGTCGCTCTACTCATGTGGTTTATATCTTGACCTGCCCTTGCCCACTACTGTATGTGGGTAAAACCACCAGGGCCTTACGTACAAGAATCTTAGAACACAGGTGTGCTGTGAGGAGATCTGATGAGGTGTCACCGGTTGCCCAACACTTCCAAGAAGCCGGACATTCCGTTGCTGACCTCAAGTTTTGGGGGGTCGAAAGAATCTTGCCTAAAAGGCGAGGTGGGGACCTGGACAGAACTCTGCTTCAGAGAGAATGCTTTTGGATTCATGAACTTGGCTGCCTATCCCCAAAAGGGATGAATGAGGACTTTAATCTTGCTTGTTTCTTGTAAATGTGTCATCTGAAAAAATTGCATTTTAATATACTGTCTATCTGAACTCACTTGTTTGTAAACGTTCATCATTGAATTGCCTGATTGCATAATTGGATTTTGCTCTGTTGATTAGCTCCTCCCACTGCACCTGTCTCTTGTCAACCCTGGTGGGTACTATTCAATTGTTGCACAGTAGTTGGGCTCATTGCGAGCACTGAGAGCACTGATGATGGCAACAGCCTGAAACGTCTGCTCTACCCTGCTCTAATAAAAAAACTCCTTGTGCTTGACCTTTGTGTCTTGTTTAGTGTGCGAACCTGCTCCTACCTTTATATTCTACTTCTTTTGGGTCCACGCACCTAGTTAATTTTTGCAACATCTAGAGCGCAACAATACTCCTACCTTCGAATGCATATATACACAAATCTGTTCCATGTTTATGCTTAAAACCAAATTGATTGTCAGTTGTTTCCACATATCCTTGGAGCCTCTCTAAAATGATCCGCTCTAGAACTTTGGAAATTATACTAGCAAGTGCAATGGGCCTATAGTTGTCAATACTAGATGCTTTACATGTGTTATCTTTGATAACTGGTACCAGAAGCACAGATAACAGAGAGTGGGGCAATATGTAATGTAATGTAATGTAATGTAATGTAATGTAATGTAATAACGCCTCACCTCCTCCAGCATGTTCAGCAGGTTGCCCTTGGGAATGAACTCCATGACCAGAGAGTAGTCTCCATCCTCCAAGATCACTCCCAGCAGCTTCACCACCCGCTCATGGTTCAGTTTCCTCATCAGGCTGCCCTCAGACAGTAGAGACTGACGGTGAGATCTGGAATGGGAGAAGCAATGTCAGTCTCTCAAAGAGCGAACCTGACGACGCACCGCACGGGCCGAAACGCTTGGTTCAAGAAAAAAAAAGAAAAAAGAACAGTATTTAGTGTGCTGTGTTTTCCAAACTTGCAGCAATGTCAGTCTCTCTTTGAGAATTGTCAAGTACAGTGCATTGACACACAATGTAGCACTAAACTATTGAGTTTTTGAGTATTCAGATGCTATCATTCATAAAGATCGAGAAAACTAAGTCACTAAGTCACGGACGGCATAGTGAAACGGCTTGATTTTAGTCAAACATTGTCTTAAAAACATCGCAAGCACACAAAGACATATCCAAGATACTCACTCTGCGCGCTGTGGACCCGTGTAGACTGTCTTCATCACCACCTGGCCAAGGGTTTTGTGGTAGCAGAGGTGGACCTCCCCAAAGCCACCGTAGTCCAGTGGCTCTTTCTTGATGAGGTCGGACGACTTCATGTTCATCTCTACACTCAGTGCTGTGGCCATGACTACGGACTCTTTCCCCTGCCACGCACAGCCTGCAGAGGACAGACAAAACCCCTGATCAGAGCAGAACACAGACAGAGACCAGTGTTGCCAGATTGGGCGGGTGCCCGCCCAATTGGGCTACTTGGGATGAGCGTCTGCGGGTAAAAACGGGAAAAATTGGCCATTTGGCGTTTTTTTTTTTCAGCCGTTTTGGGCCCATAGAAGTCAATGTAATTTGTTGAATTTGGGCGGAATTTAGTGCAATTTGGCGGTTTTTGAGAAGCTTTTGGGCGGGATTTGGTCAGACACATCTGGCAACACTGACAAAGACAGGGGTGGACATGTGGATAGATATCACAACATCATGTCTGCTATCCGCAGCTCCACCACGGGTTAGCACTGTTGAGGCTCCATCACTGCTAACATTGTAGGTGCACACTAATAACTGAGCGACACTTGAAACAGTGCAAACCCTACATACACACACACACACACACACACACACACACACACACACACACACACACACACACACACACACACACACACACACACACACACACACACACACACACACACACACACACGGTCTTGGAAATGCAAAGCCTATTCCTGATGCAGATGGTGTGGTGTAAATCACAGATTTCCCCCTCCCCATGTTTCAATGTCTGAATAACAAACAGTTAACCAAAAAGTCCAGGAAAATGAGCCCAAAGTGTTTTTTTTTTAATCTGATACGATAAACAAATTGGACAGGACACACTGCTAATCAAGGCAGCAGTGAAATCTGTCAGGAGAGCATTTTGTGTAAAAATAATTACATTGCAACAAATGCAAATTATTTGAAAAACAAACTTGTTTCCATTAACATTAGGTGCTACCTATTACATTTTAAATTGAGGGTTAATCCACCTCCTGCTAGCAAATCAAATTTGCAATTTCATTAAATGTTTTTTTAATGCAAATTCCAATTCTTCACTTGTGATCCACCTCCTTTTTCTCCCTTCATTTTCTTAGATGTCAAAATAGCCATTAGAAAGTCAGATAACTACCAAACTACAGAGAGTGAGTGTTTCCCATATCAGTTTTCTCAACCGAGTTGTCATGGGAGTGAACACAGGCTTTTATAAGAGAGCTGTTGTGGTGAGGGAATCCAGAGGCAGGGGACAGCCTTACAGGAGACTAGCATGTAGCACAGTAAGTTACAATTGGGCATGCAAGGCCAAGGGGGGGCAATAACCAAAAGTCATGCATGCAAACAGTCTCTCTCACCATATAGCTACATAAATCCAACTGTGTGAGGCCCCCTACATACATGGGGCTTGGTAACTTGCGACAGCCCTGCGCGCTCGCTCTCTCTCTCTCTCTCTCTCTCTCTCTCTCTCTCTCTCTCTCTCTCTCTCTCTCTCTCTCTCTCTGTCTGTCTGTCTGTCTGTCTGTCTGTCTGTCTGTCTGTCTGTCTGTCTGTCTGTCTGTCTGTCTGTCTGGCTCTCTCTCTCTCTCTCTCTCTCTCTCTCTCTCGTTAACCAAAGTATAGACAATGCCTGCTGAAGGAAAAGGGAAGTGCTTGATGGAAGAGACAATCAGACTGTGCCAACAGCTAGAGTGAATTTGAGCAGGGCTGTTTCAATGCCTTCTATAGTGCAGTGGTACAAAGTTACTCAAACAGGGTAGAGGCATGGCATGGCCTGGGGATTATAGCGGGACTCTCTGTCACACGTTTGTCGCAACTTGAATTTCAACAAGACAAGATGAGAGGGATACACTTCAGCTCTTTATACGTTGAGCATGTGTCAGACTGTCTGGTCAGGACAAAGGTTTTAACCCTCTCAGTTGGATTTAGTGAAGGATGACTCTTTCATTGATGTGGAAATGTCACAGAGGCAAGGCATCAGGGTTGTCTAGTGGGAACGATAGGATGAGTTTGTCTTATCTGCAGAGCAGTGAAACAAAAACCCACGTAAGTGGAAAATAAGATGATAATCAGAGTACACCACCACTACTACTAGGAACAAAAACAACAACAACAACAACAACAACAACAACAACAACAACAACAACAACAACAAATGTTATTAATACGTAGGTACCCCTCCAAACATTTGGATTTCAAGTCACATGGATGTTTGTCCTGCCCATTCCACACTGAGCACTCAGTCAGTGCAGGTTGAGTTGAGATCAGAAATGTGATACACCTGATACGCCCATGTGAGACAAAGGCAGCATGTGGTCTTTTACCATGCCAAAGACTCCTGATTGGTGTAGCCAGACACTGGCTGCCCTTAGGGATCCTATCCCGAGCACCGGCCGTGTCAGTAGAGGGGTGACCCAAACTCACACTGATGGAGCATGCCATGAAGAGAATGGAGGGAATCAGAGACCTGTGGCGCTTCATCCAGCCCTCTGATAGCTTTGAATAGGAATGGGAGTCTCTACAGAGTAAAATTTGGAGTGATGATTCAACACTGATCCAACTTAATTTAGTGATAACTTCAATGATTTGAGTGTTGAATTACTTTAACACTTAGGGAGTTGAAAATACAACTATCTTGAGCATATATAGCTTTGCGGTGTTAAAAGGGTACAGTAGTATGTAATGCTTTTAGTAGTTTATGTCCAGAAATCATGCTGCTCATTCACAAATGTTACTCTTTTCACAAACCACCACCATTCATTATGACTAGGTAATACTCTTTTCATTGAGAAAGCGGATCTTCTCCAACATTTTGAATGTCCAGTAACAGACATTTTTAGCTGCAAAACGTACTGTACTTTGGTAATAGTAAATATGAGTTTATTGATAACTAAATATTCATGATAAGGTCAAATTTGGCAATAGGCAGCACAATTGTAATGAGCAGCATAGTTCAGCACGAGGAGCCACGATACTACATATTGCACCAATTGCTAGCTCACATAGCTGCCCGGAACTACAGGTCAGGCAAGAGCCAGTGTAACGGAGGCTAACTAGCAAAGTTGGCGTGGAACGTTAGTAAAACCTCTCTCCCGGTCCAACGGCATCGACACTGTATGAGGCTTTGGGAGGGAGGTTTTACTAACGTTCCACGCCAACTCTGCTAGTTAACCTCCGTTACACTCTCCCCCAGAACCTCACTCCCATCCGGGTCACGGCACCAGTGTAACCCAACATATTACTGCACACTGCGTCACACTCGGGGGCGTGAACTCGCCATCACGTCTATGGGAGTCACAGTACAGTACCACTGGACCAAGAGACTAGTCTCCTGGTCCAACGGCATCGACACTGTATGAGGCTTTGGGAGGGAGGTTTTACTAATGTTCCACGTCAACTCTGCTAGTTAGCCTCCGTTACACTAGGCAAACATATTGCACCAAAGAGTTACAATGTAACACTAAAATTGAGTGGGACAATATGTAAATGGTGTCAAATTAACAATGCAACACTTGCCTACTGTGTAGGAAATGATATACAGAGCAAAGGGGAATGTTCCCTGTTCGGAATGCACCAAAAGCAAGGCATTGCAGGGGCTAGTTGAGTAAATGGCATAGTGAACCATACATTGATTGGTGATATAGCTCAGGGGCGTGCAGGGATAAGACAGGCTTCTGACACACCCATCCATGGGCAAAGCTGATAGCAGGTGTTGTTAAAAAAGGGGTTCCATTCAAAGTGTATCCAGACAGCTCAATATAGACAGAGGTTGTCTGCATTAATGATCCATTGTAAGGAACATTTTTCCCTGTGAGAAAGAAATACCACCAATGTTTGTGGAGCTGTTCTAGCAAAAAAGTAATTTTGCAAACTCAGCTTGTGGTGCACTGGTGCCTGCAAGCTGCAGCTATCAGATCCTTCTCTTTCCTAGAATGTTACATGGTAGGATAAATATGTTAATCGCACTATCACACACCAGTAGGCCTACTGAAAGCTTGTACAGCACGATTGTATGACTGTAAATCCAATGGCCGTTTGCAACAATAATTTATTTGATACAGTGGGGGAAAAAAGCGAAATTGATTATGCATGCGATTAAAGCAGTTATTGCAATGCCCCATGGTGGGCCAATGTCTTCAAATCAGCATGAATAATGTGCGTAGCCACAAAGGAATAAATGATAACTTTGTCTGTGAGGCTGACTGCCTTAGCAGTCTGTAGAATTCATTAGGCAGGAGGTTTCATCCACTTGTATTTCATTTTCAACTGAAGCTACAAAGTAGCTACAAAACTAGTAACGCACGAATCGGAATGACACTCCGCCCCAGTTAATAATCGCACGTCAGGACTCGAATATCTTCACTAGGGAGCCACACACCCACGACGCTGAAGTTGGCAAAGTTGAATGCGGAAGTAAATTGAGGCTCCATCAAACACAAACATGCAGTGGCTATTCCCGAAACACACAAAGATAAAAGGCCGGACCGTAGTTGTGACTGTAATAAGCGCTTAAAAAGGCAAAACGCATACAGACCGCTCCAGGCCTGTTTTACGCACGGAGAACTTTAGAATGAAAAGCTGCCATTATCCGCATTTAAGCACGGCAGATAGCCTTTCTTACCGGAGTATTACGCACAGAAATCTTTAAGTAAAAGCTACTTCGATTAAACTGTCGGAATCACAGCAAATCTGTTAATCAGAAAGACTGACTTTCCTCAAGCTGCCTTCTCAAACTACGGAAGCTGGGTATCTTCCATACGCGTTACATCGCATGAATAACATGTAGGCCCTTTATAACACAGTTAACATACTTTCCCGATGTCATAATTACGAAAATAAAAGTAAACACACCGACTGTAACGTCTTCCACTTACCGTTTCACATTGACGGTTTTCCAAGATAAGCTTGCTTCTAGTTCTACTGTAGTTGCGATCAGTCGGAAAGTGAAACTGACTGCTAATAGGCTACCCATCAGCCAGACCATAGTAATCAAAAGAAGAGGCTGCGGGGAAATTCGGCTCTGGACTACAAAGACTGTCTTGAGTATAACATCCGTAACGTAGGCAAGCCTACGTTTGTAACTTTTTTGTCAACTAAGGAAAACTGAGTATCACCATCCGTGTGTATGTGAACAGAACCCACTCAGGGTAAAAAAGATCTAAAGGGCCTATTGTTAACCATATTTTTCTATGCATTACTTACATGTCATCCAGTTTTGGGGTGTTTTGTTTGTTCGTTGGGGGGGGTTCAGAGGATAAGTTGACAGCATCTTCATGTGCCTTGTTTGGGTGCTTGCATTGTCCATGTCTACATCACTCAACGTGGACATATCACACTCACACTATTCCAACAATTTCTGATGATCATACCGAAACAAAAAGGAATTGTAATGTTTTAATGAAATAGTTTCATTACCTCGACACCCATCCACGTGAAAGCACAAGTGACTTCATTATCATTATCGTTTCATGTTTGGCACCTGAATTGGTGGCCTCGCTAAATAGACCCATTGCGCCCTCTACCGGTCACATTCCATTTTATTTTCACAATGTTACATTTTCATAATTAGATAATATATGGACTGTTACAGTATGGCTTAAAAGAGAATTTGAAGCCTGTTACACTTTGACTTTGTGTAAGCGAATTAAATCAGACACACACCGGAGCATAGTTTTCCGTGGCTTTACTTCATGCTGGTCAACGTAGAAGAGAGAGCATTACATCCCTACTACACAGGGTCAAGGGGATAAACGTATGGACGTAATGACGTCATCCTCAGTACATGACATCCCCTCCTTTCTTGGATTAAAACTTTACCCAATGCATTAATAACAATTTAACACTCTTAACACCATTAAGATCTCATATTACTTTCAACATAAATCTTACCACAGTGGCACTCTGTTACAGTCCACAATATCTGTACCAAACTCATGGATTATCATTTACCATTAACATTTTCAAAATAAACTTCCAAAACATTCTCAGAATAACCTTTTTGTTCCTTTAACTCATAGAACCATTTCTGCTTCAGATATTATGCATTCAATATCAATTGCTGAACATATTAAAAAATGTAAACATTCATATCCCAACAGCATAGAATTCACTTTCATTGAACATGAACATTCTTTTTTTTTTTTTTAATACATTCATCACTTCATAATGAAGTCCGTGAATCTCTCCGGCTGCTTTATTTCTCTGCGAGGCCGCTCAGTCGGTGTGGTCAGAGGTCGGCTTGGAGATGACCCCTGAGTGAGTGTCTCTGGTGTGGACCTCACAGACGGTTCTGCATGAGTCTCTCTCTCTTTCGGTGCCTCACTCTCGCCAGGTGAGGTTGTCTGCTCTGCTGGTGTGTACACCTTAACATGTGTGGTATTTCTGGAGTACTGAGCTCCACTGGGTGACTCAACTACAACATTATTACCATTCTTACTCACTACAGTGTGTGGTGTGTGATTAAATGTTGTGGTGAATTTGTTAACCTTGTCCTGTTTCAACAGAACTTCATCTCCCACCTGCACCGGTGATGGTTTTGCGCCGCGCCGCTGGTCTGCATACTCTGCATACTTGCCCTTGTTCTCAGCATCGGTGTCCCGTGCCTCGATGTCGACTCTCGGCGTGCTGATGTCTGGTAGCTTACCCCGGAGCTTCCGGTTGAACAGGAGTTCAGCAGGGCTCCTGCCCGTGGTTGAGTGCTCGATCGACCTGTAGACGGTGACGTACTTTCGTAGCTCCTTCTGCCAGTCCAGCCCCTCTGCGTGCGCGATGCGAATTCTTTTCATGATGGAGGCATTCTGCCTCTCGACCTCTCCATTCGCCTGTGCCCATTTCGGTGTCGTCTTGACGTGTTGTATGCCGTTCTCCTTGCAGAAGTCCTGGAACTGTGTTGACAGAAACTGGGGCCCACAGTCAGATCGGATGGAGACTGGTAGACCATGTCGACTGAAGATGTTCTCCAGGCTGTCAATCACTTTCTCTGCTGTAGTGGAACGCATGATCTCGTACTCATAGTACCGACTGTAGTAGTCTACGACTACCAGGATTGAATGTCCTGTAGGTAAGGGACCTAATAAGTCTGTGGCAAGGTCTTGCCAAGGCCCGTCAGGGAGAGCAGTGGGCCGCAATGGCTCGGGTACATCAGGACGTGCCTCTAGTTTGCATCCATCACAGGCCTTCACATATTTTTCTGTTGCCTTGTACATCCCCGGCCACCACACTTTCCCCCTCAGATGCTGCTTCATCCCTACCATGCCTAAGTGTCCCTCGTGAGCTAAGATTAAAGCTCTGCTGCGCAGTGACTGTGGAAGCACAATCCGTGTCCCCCTCAGCACTAATTGTCCAATAGTACACAGTTCATTCGCTATGCGGCCATAAGCTGTGCACTTTTCAAAACGGCCTGTCTTGATCGCTTTTCTCACCTCATCCAGTTCTTTGTCCTCTGCGGACGCTCTCTCCACCTCCCTTGTGGTAAGTGCCCGCGGTGTAGCCTGCACCGCCACGAAGCGCACGTATTCTTCTGCTCCATGATGATGTGGCGTGCTCTTAGCGCTTTTCCCCAGCAGACGTGACAGGGGATCTGCTATGTTGAACTTTCCCGCGATGTGCACGACTCGAAAGTCGTATGGCTGCAGGCGGAGCACCCAGCGCTCGATCCTAGCGCATGGCTTGGACTTGGGGCTGTAGATCACCTGTAGGGCTTTGTGATCAGTCACTAGGTCGAACCTCTTGCCGTATATGTATGGGTGTAGGCGCTCGCATGCCCACACCAGTGCCAGGGCCTCTTTCTCCGTCTGCGAGTATCTCGTTTCACAGTCTGTCAGGCTCCTGCTTACATAACATATAGGCACCATAGCACCCTGTTGCTCTTGGATTAGAACTGCCCCTATGCCCACCGGGCTTGCGTCAGCTATCACTTTGGTGGGGGCATCTTTGTGAAAGTATGCCAGCGTTCCCGCCTCTGCCAATTTCTGTTTCAGTGTCTCGAACGCCGCCTGTTGCTCTGGCCCGAAGACGAACGGTACCTCTTTCTTTGTCAGCCTCCGCAGCGGCTCTGAGATGGTCGCAAACTGGGGTATGAAACGGCTGCTGTACCCAGCTAGACCCAGAAAGCTGCGTACCTCTGATGCGTTCTCTGGCTCACGCGCCTCCTCCAGGGCTCTGACTCGCTCACTGGTAGGCCCTACTCCCTTTTCAGTCAGTAAGATGCCCATGAACACTAATTTGTCCATCTCAAATTGACACTTCTCACCGTTCAGGGTTAGGCCGCACTTCTCCAGCCTCTCCAGCACTGCATGTAGTCGCTGGCGATGCGTGTCGTGGTCAGGTGCATGGACGATGATGTCATCGGAGATGTTGGCCACTCCCTCGATGCCTGTCAGCGCCGATGCCACCTCGTGCTGATACTGCTCACTTGCAGACGAGACCCCGAATATGAGTCTCTTGTAGCGGTATGTTCCGCTGTGTACGGCGAATGTTGTGATCGCCCTTGACTCCTCAGTGAGCTCCAGCTGGTGGTAGCCCCACCGCAGGTCGAGCTTACTGAACACAGCTGACCCGTTCATGTCATGCAACAGTTCATCAACGGTCGGGATCGGGTATCTGCCCCGGATGATTGCCCTGTTTGCCATTCTCATGTCCAGGCATAAGCGAATGTCTTTGTCCTTTGCCTTTGGCACCACTACGACAGGGTTCACCCATGGCGTTGGACCCTCCACTTTCTCGATGATGTCCATTCGTAGCAGCTCCTCGATCTTCCTTTCGACCGCCTCCCGCAGGTGGAATGGTACCCGTCTCAGCGGCTGTGCTACGGGCTCCACATTGCCGTCGATGTGCAGTCTAACTTGCTTAGTGTTAAGCTTACCCACCCCAGTGAATAACTTTGGGTATTTTCCTTTCACCTCTGCCTTAACATCGGTGACTGCTGCAACATCTACACCCACCCTTAGCACTCCTAGCTCTGTAGCTGTCTGCCTGCCAAGTAGCGGTACACCCTGACCTGCTATCACTGTGAACTCTGCTTGTGTCGCTCTTTTGCCTATCTTCACATTACATGTGAACACTCCCTTTACCGGCAGTGGCTCCTTTGATGAATATGTGTACAATTTCTTGTCGGATTTGGCTGACTCACAATTAATTTTCTTTTTCTTCAGCCCTTCCCATGTATTTTCATCAACTATGTTGGTCGTGGCACCTGAATCAATCAACATTACTAGGTCCACGCCACCCACATTAAATGTCAGGCTATCTGTGTTGCTATTGTCACGCACTACAAATGCAAAATCTTTTTCCTGCTTTTCATCTACATATTTCACTGACCCCCTACTACCTTTTGACTTGCACATCTTGGCGTAGTGGTCCTTGCCGTTGCACTTTCTGCAGGTTTGTCCGCGAGCTGGGCATTTCTGGTCTTTCGCGAAGTGGTCGCCATGTCCACACCTGAAGCAGACTTTGCCTTTCTCTTCTCCCTCGCGTTTTCGGAATTTGCCCCGCTCTCCTCTCCCCTTCGAGATTTGGTTCACCGCCTCGGCGCCTTTGATGTCTGTGTCGTTCACTCGCATTGCCGCCATCTGTTCCTCCACCCTCTCACACTGTGCCGCGATCTCTAGTGCTTTGTCGAGGACCAACGTCGAGCCCTCCTCGAGCAGTTTCCTCCTCACATACTCAGACGAGCATTTACTTAGCACAGCATCCCTGAGCTGGTTAGACAAGTCACCCCCAAATGCACAGTCTTTTGCCGTCCGGCGTAAACGGGTTACGAACTGCTGTACAGTCTCCCCTGCATTCTGTGACAGTTGGTAGAAAGTTTGGCGCGCAAATGCATTGTTCACCTTTGGTACGAAGTAGTCGTTTAGCGCCTTCACAGCCTTGTCATAGTCCGACGAACCTCCAGTGTCGTCCAAAGTGGAAAAAATATCCTGCACATCCGTCCCGGCGTGATGTAGGAGTAATGCACGTCTCCGAATCTTTGTGCTGTCGGTGACCCTTGCTTCCATGATCAAACCTTTCCCGTCAGCAAACAGTTCAAACGCCGTTAGCCACCTGGTCCAGCGAGGACCTAGCGTAGCTGGCTCCTTGTAGCAATCAAACTTCGGCACGGATGATTTGTCCTCCATCTCGAAGATACGGACTAATCTCACTTTCAGATTTAACTATACGAAGTCGATTGTTATCCTCGTCGCCAATGTTACACTTTGACTTTGTGTAAACGAATTGAATCAGACACACACCGGAGCATAGTTTTCCGTGGCTTTACTTCATGCTGGTCAACGTAGAAGAGAGAGCATTACATCCCTACTACACAGGGTCAAGGGGATAAACGTATGGACGTAATGACGTCATCCTCAGTACATGACAAAGCCATATGAGTTGTTTCTCTCTGCATTACGGCAAACTAAGCTTAATATATCACGTTTCACGAAGTCTGGAGTTTATTTGTAGGTATTGTAGGCACTGTCCATATGAAAATATCCTATAGCCTATTTTCTTTTCCTTGCCATTTTTATTTCGCGTTGAGCTATCCTGACTGAATTGTAGCCTATAACTGCGTGACATAAGAGCCAGCAAACCCAGCGAAGTTACAAGCGCCAGTGTGTATTGCCTAGTAGAAACTGATAGGGTTATGCTCATGCAATACAGAAAGTTCCAGCCAATAACCGGTATTACATGTGTTGCGCATAAACAGTCTAGCTGAAACCAAAACTGCATATCCCAAAACCCCTTGCGACCGCGTTCATAGCTCAGTTAGTGAGTTTGTAGACCAGTCCAATTGCTCTCGAAGCGCTCGAGCCGCCAAGGTTCCTTGTATATTTAAACAGGGAATTGACAAACTCCAGTGCATGACACTTTGAAGGGCATCTCAGTCAGGATGGGAAATGGACTCAACAAGGTACGCGACAACTTAATGCGTCATACAACGCGATGATTTATGAATTGCCATTCTGAAGTTTATGCATTTTCGTGATTTGACATTTAGGCTATTTGACATGTTTGGGCTTGCGTCGGGTTTCTGGATGTGAACTTGGACGTCAGGTTGCATGTTGGGGCTGGCGAGCGTCTTTATCTCAGTCTTGTTTGCCTGAGCGATCAAGTAGGTTGGGAGAATGCAACGCTACAGACACTGCCAAACCCAGCCTCACTGTGCAGGCAGTCAAATGCAGCTTTCAGTGAGACATGAGATTGGATACTGATGCCAGAGCATCCTCGGACAGGACTACCAGCAGCGGGTAGAATAGATGGACCAATATTCGGAAAGCTGCGAAAGGAATTGGCGCATTAAGATCGCATCTTTCGTTTATCTACCATCGTTATGTCGTCGTGGTAATGGTCTGAGCGATGTAGTTTCTTGAAATGCTGCTTGGATGGCATCGGCATACGCATTGGCTGGCAGAGCGTTCCGTCGTCCCCCCTGCACCCTTTTCGCACGCACAGGTCAGACAGGCAAGGACCCCCATTACGCACGGGAGTCTTGCCTTTCAGACTTACGTAACCGCTAGTGGGGCAGCAACATGTGTCATAACTAGGCTATACTTAACGTGCTCCTTGATACTGCAACTCTATAGCCATGTCTGGCGGCTGCTGCTTTCAGCAACTTGTTTGTGTATTGATTGAAAATGCAATTCAGAGAGCTCAGCCAAACGGTTCTGAAGAATTAGAGCAGATCAATAATGTAAGGCAAAATAGGTGTCCCAAAGTCCAAAGGATTCCACATTGCCTTTCCCTCTTCTTAGGTGGGCCTCGGTAGCCTATGCCAGCAGCAGTTTCTATTCTAAGTATTAAATACAGTGCATGTATTAAATGAAATAATTTGAAATGATCACATAATCTGTTACATTTTCTCAGATTCTACCAGATCTTTATTTGGGCAACTTTAAAGGTGAGAAAAGCATTCTGTCATCCACTTTTGTATACTCAGACAAGTTTGCAGCCGTTGTATCCATGAACAAATTGGGTGTGTTTGTATTATTGTTGTTTTGTATTTATTTATTTTTTAGATGCAAGGGACAGAGAACAGCTAGCGAGAAACAACATCACTCATATTCTGTCAATTCACGATACAGCTGCACCCATTCTTCAGGTAAATCATAAAAGGAAACGGTTGTGCTTTGTTTTGCACTGTTTATGTAAATCAGCAGATGGTGGCCAAGCCTAGCATGAGAGCACATCAGCGCGTACTGTACTTGTGCCATTGCATTTAGGAAAATGGTTGCCTTGCTTCCTGCAGAAAGCACTGTTACAATGCCAGTTTGCGACCTACCTCAGGCACAGGTCTTATGGCAGTGTTTGTTTCTTAGCACACACACCTTTCATGATCACCACACCAGTACACCATCCAGTTTACCAACCATTGTATCCAGGGCTCTAAATCAATCTCCAGCCAAACACACACTCACTAATGGGTCAAAGTGGCTAGTAAGGTAGTTGGTGTTTACTACCAGCCAAACTGAACTTTCACCAACATTTGGCCAGTTGGCTGTTGTTAATCTAGAGCCCTGATTGTACCTCTAAACAGATTTTTTAATTTACTCAGAAGACTTCAAGATAGGTTTCAAATCGTGATGCCAGGATGATTTGAGATTAATGACAGTTGAGATAACTGATGCCGGGAGATATGGATGTGGGCCAACAATCTAAGAAGCTGCACATGGAAGCCAGTGACTACATTAGACAGATGTGTTCTTGCAGTTGACAGCATTGGAGGCATTGTAGACGCCTCGTGTCAGACCCACTCACATTACATTTCCATGCAAATCATTTTTCTCACGTGTAAAGACTCATGCAGTAGATTTGTTCTCCGATTGTCTGTCTCTCAATTTCTTACTCATTCCTGCCAGGCAGGTCTGTTTTAATGTGTGCTACAGAGACTTGAGATTTTGTTTGTGGGCAAAATAACTTTAAGTTTAAAGGGTCTCAATTGGAATGGGGCAGGCTAGCCCAGGATTGATTACATCAGATTAGCCTTTATTATCTCTTCAAGAGGAAGAGTGTGATTCACAATTAACAACAAATCAACACATCCTCACCACAGATACTGACTTGCCATGTCCTTGTAGCCTCTTAGTGCAGATGGGCTCGCCGGCGAGCCTATTGACTATGTGCTGAAAATACTTAACTACAGCATAACAACATTGCTATGACTTACTGAGAGCCTTAAGTATCAGAATCAGACACAGCCATTACAATATGGGTGACAGAAAGGTTATAACATAGGCTCTGTGCAGTGGGGTTAAGGCCATTAGGACATTATACTGTTATTACACTACAACCAAACACAGATGCATTCACTAATGAACTGACAGATATGTTTGCCACATGTTATTACTGTGTAACAAATGCACTATTATTCAACACTTTGGACATTGAATTAGCAAATTGGACGATGTGCATAAAACTGCCTAAATATGAAAGCACAAGATGAGATTCAGGCAATGGTGTTACGCATTCAGCCACAGAGCAGCTCTGAATGTTCTTTATAATAATAAGGCTATGCAAGAAACCATGTGTTCAACAAAAGCAAACTCCAGAGTGTGATACCCATTCGCGACTCGTCTGGAATGCGTGTGCCCAACACTGGGCCTGTAGACAGACACAAGGACTCGTCATCGTCATCGGAATGCTGTGCAGTTCACATGAGCCTGCTTCCCGTTTCTGCTACGCCACTGCAACCACCACCACCTACCCAACGCCTCTACTCCCCCACAGCCCCCCATCCAGACTCTTCACCCCATGCCCCCCTACATTTGGGATGACCATATGGCATACAGGGCATTTGCCCGGTGGACTATTGATGATTTTGGCCTGGCCCTCCCCTCAATGGTGTCAGTCCTCATACCGTTAAAGCAGGCCTCTGTGATATAATCAGATAGTAATGAAGCGTGTTGTCTGTTAGGGTCAAAAGTAGCTCGTATTAGATGACTAAAATGATGTCAAAGGCTTCCTTGTGTCTCTCAATGCCTGATGGACCGGCCTTGGCTAAAAACGCCCGGCCTGATTTTTCATCCCAGTCCGGCCCGGCCCTGCCCTTCACCCCTCAACCTCATCATTTGTCAAGCCTGTTGCAGTCGCATACTGGGCCAGCATTGGCCGGGCCCAGGATAAAGTCATCTGAAAGCCCCACCCCACTTAATACATGCAATGCAATGCGACCCAATTTTGCCCTGGACCCGGGGACAACTGACCCCTTTGTCCCCCCTGCTGTTGGCTTCCCCAGCCGCATAGTGCCGAGGAGGTGATGGCATGCAGGCATGTGTGTCTCTGGTATGCGCGGCCCGGTCCGGCCACTCTCAGCTTTCTTTGTGGGTCGGCAACAGAGTGCTGCCCGTGCCAACTTGTCATTAGTGCCCTGAGGGGGGCTGTCATCGCGGGCTGCTCAAGTGCACTCGAGCTCCAGGAATCAGAGCAAAGATAACGAGGTCAGGTTTTTATTTTAGGGGCCAGGACTCCTGTGAGAGGGGACAGAGGTGGAGGCCGCATTTCACATATAGGACATGTGACACCTTGTGTGTTTGTTTGTAGGAGTTTATTTGTATAATTCGGGGAGTTTGTATCACATGTGATCTTTGAAGTACACTTAAGTGTTTGAAAATGTCAGATTATTATTCATTTAGACTCTATTCAAGTTATAGTGGAGTGTGGAGGACTTTCTTGGAAATACACCCAAGTGTTTGAAAAATGATTGCAAATATTGCAACAAAACAAAAAAAGATGTCTCCCTCTTCCCTCCCCGTACACAGACACAGACACACACACACACACACACACACACACACACACACACACACACACACACACACACACACACACACACACACACACACACACAGTGCGATCAACAGTTCTTTGAAGAACTGGTCTTCCAGCCTCCGCTCCGAGCAACGGTTTCTCAGAGCTGCAGAAGGTTCAGTGATGTGGATCACAAGCACACTCGACCTCTTTAGCACACCGGCCCTGGGGACTTCATCACCCTTATCAGAGGAAGGCACGCCAAGATCAGACTAAAAAAGCTGTGTCTTGTTGTGTTGCTTCACCACCACCACTTCCACCACTACTACCACCACAATGGACTGGAGTTACCAGAAATCGTGTTCTTGCTAGAGTAAAATAAAGTGAGAATTTCTTTGTAGTCATTCAACCACATTTTAGTTGCTTTTGAACAGATGTTGATCTTGAATTGAACAACAATACCACACTTTTTTTGGGTCTATTTTTTTTATTTTATTTTTTTTATTATTATTATTTATTATGATAGGACAGTGTGAGAGGAGACAGGAAACGGTTGTGAGAGAGAGATGGGGTAGGGTTGGGACATGACCCCGTCCGGACTCGAACCGGGGTCCCCGTGGGCAATGTAAGCCCAAATGTGGGGGGCTTAGCGCGCTGCGCCACAGCGCCCCCCGTTGGGTCTATTTTTATTTGAAAATTTGGACATGAACTGCCTGGGTGCTCAGGAGTGCAGATATGTGGCGTATTTGTGAGTGGAAGTGAATCAGTGGCATTGTTGACTGAGAGACCATCTTCTTCCCTCTCAACCTGGATGCTAAAACTACACAATACAAATACTGTCAATGGAGGGTGTCATTGTGTGTGTGTGTGTGTGCGTGCGTGCGTGCGTGCGTGCGTGCGTGTGTGTGTGTGTGTGTGAAAGGGGAACAGCAGCCAGGTCCTCTTATCAGTGAATACAGTTTAAGCATTGAGTGAATGAGTAAAAGCAGCCACTCCTGTCCTTCATTTGAAACAAGTGGATCTGTGTTGCCTGTCAGTGTACTACAGTGTGATTGTGAACAAAAGGCGTCTCATTTGCAAACCGCCAGAGATTTTAACTGGCAGCATTATGTGAACACACTCTGGCCAGTTATCAAAATCCAGTCCAATGAACACTCATGGGCATAGCAAAAAAATAAGATTCACAGCAACAGATTAGATATGTGTATATTTGCATGTGAAGTAGGAGCAGTGTTTTAACAAAGGGTTATCTGATGGTAGCATGTGGACATATAGTGCCTATACCGCTATGCAGACATATTTACATAATATACAAATTCTCTGTGTGATATACAGCAGTGTTTCCCAACCAGGGGTACGTGTACCACTAGGGGTACGTGAGCACACCTGAAGGGGTACGCGGAAAAATTTAATAATAACAAATATATTGAGTGTAGTCACATTGGGATAGAGGAACAGAGCCTGAATGAGGGCGAGGGGGTACTCGTCATATGAAAAAGTTGCTAAGGGGGTACGCAGGACAAAAAAGGTTGGCAAGCACTGATATACAGTATGTGTCAGGAATATTGTACATGTATAATGTGAATACTGTATATGGTAAACATGTATTCCTATATGTGTATATGTGAATGTGTCTTATTATTCACACACACGTTCACACACAAGCACACACACATGTATCCAAGTCGTTCACTGATCAATGTATTTCAATCATTTCACTGGTGGTTGCATTTGTTGATTTTCTGGTGTGGTGTAGAGATGCTCTTCTGTGCAGAAGGTAGTTAACGTACAAAAAGGCATTAATGGTCAACCCCGTGTCTTCTCCTGCAGGAGATGACCTATCTGTGCATCGCTGCAGCAGACCTGCCCACACAAAACCTGTAAGCACACAGCATCCACACACAGCACGGCAAGGCACACACAGGCTCAGCCTGCTCGGAACCGAGTGATACCAATCAACATCTCTCATGCAATCTGTGGGCGTCTGGCGTTTCTCTGACAACCCAGAAAAAAGGATATGGTTCACGAAAAAGAATTTGCATGAGTGAATGTGTCATCGTCATCCCATTCACAGTGTAGGCCTAGTTCCCATGGGTCTACTCTGCAGCACCTGACTCGGGCACTTTGTGCACGTGTTTGTGTTGCACGGGAGTTCACATTTGAGTAGAAGTATGTATGCTGAGCTCAGCTGTATACAAACTGGGGTAACACTTTACTTGTACGCCGTTGTCATAAGCAAGTCATTACAGTGTCATAATAGTGTCATGGCACAGTTATGCATGTGTCATAAATATTATGTCCATGTCATAAACATTTTATGAATGTTGGCCATAACCGAATGTCACTTAAGGCCAGTAGTCATACATGTTTATGACTTATCTATGACTGTGTAATGACACTTTTATGACACTGTAATGACATGCTTATGACACCGGCGTCAAATAAAGTGTTACCCAAAACGTGTAAGCGCATCACACAATCATTAAAATGATAAATAATTATTGACGTTTTATTGCTCAACAAAACAAACACTTACAATAACAAGCTAACTGATACATCCTTGTTAGCATACAAACATACACAGACACACTACATGCACTCGCATGCATGCACACACACACACACACACACACACACACACACACACACACACACACACACACACACACACACACACACACACACACACACACACACACACACACACACACACGTTTCCTCTTGAGGCCCTTGAGCTCAGGAAGGAAGTTATGAGCCCTGTGCTGTTGCAGTGAACCTTTATTTTTACCACTCCTCCACACACACACACACACACACACACACACACACACACACACACACACACACACACACACACACACACACACACACACACACACATACACACACACACACACCACCACCACCACCACCCTCCCTAAGCACAGCCCCAGACATCGACTTAACCCCCCCACCCTCCACCTAAACACACTCACCCCCCCTCCCAAATCACACACACACACACGCACGCACACGCACACACACACATGCACACACCACTCACAGTGCCATTAAAACTCATCAACAACCCTGCGAAACTCACTGGGTGGCTAATGTGAAACTGGCCCTGGGCTCGTGCAGTGGACACAGGCACCAGTTTCTCATCCTGGCGCTGTCACTTGGCAGGATGGATGGCCCTGTGAGTGACGTCCCCACCCATCCCTCTTGATGACACCGATGCTCCCACAAACAGCCTCCACCATACCTCCCCATACCTGCACCATCTGCTTGTCACTTATGCAACTGTCAAAATGATATGACCACCGACCAACACACTACCATCCCCCCAACACACACAGTCACACACACACATACACATACACAGAGACACTCGGAAACACACATGCACGCACGCACGCATGCACGCACGCACGCACTCACAAACACACACACACACACACACACACACGCATTCACCATGTACACACACACTGCAGAGATCTTCACCTTTTGAATGTCATTTTGATGCATTGTAAATGTCTTAATGTCCGTCTCTATATGTGCCTTTATAGTTTGCACAGAAATGCAATCAGTATGTGCCTGTGTGTGTTTCGTTTGCCAACATGCATCCGAGTGCAGGTGAGGGGATTATTGCATACTTTCATACTCGTTGAATGATGGTTTGTGTCCCTCTGTTGTTATTGTCTTGTAAAACAGCACGCAGTACTTCAAGGAGAGCATCATGTTTATGCATGAGTGTCGTCTGAAGGGCGAGGGCTGCCTGGTTCACTGGTGAGTATGGGTGTCACGGTATGAACATTTTACCTCACGGTTGTTGTGACCAAAATTAGGACAGTTTTCAGTATTATTGCGGTGATTTTGAAAAGTTGTGTTGAATATGTTTGGAAAGCATTGATAGTCCTACACAAACTGAAATAGTTTCAATAAGGTGCAAGTAGTGCTGATTATATCTGAGAATTAAGGCAAAACCATATAAAAAGCACATGTTTAAAGGCACAATACATGTTTTTTGTCATTCTGAAGTTATGAGGAGGAAATGGTCACAGTTTATACTTTTGGCAACAGAGGCACACTTGGATGAGAGGTTGGTAAGTATCACGGTGTCACGGTGTATGGTACAGTTATCCGGTACGGTACGGTATTTTTTCTAAATGATAGTTTATAAGTCACTAAATGACTTTGGCCCTAAATATATTGTAAATATGCTTGAGCAATATCATCCTAATCGATGTCTTATGTCTCAGAATCTCCTCTACTGGTTGTGCCTAGGGTCAAGTCTAAACAGGGTGAAATGGCGTTTAGTCAGTATGCTGCGAAATGCTGGAACCAACTTCCTGTCCAAATTAGAACGGCCCCAACAGTATCTTGTTTTAAAAACAGCTTTATTTTTATCTGACTTTGGTGATAGCTAGTTAATTACCTACTATCTATAACAAAATAAAGCTTCTTCTTCTCCTCTTTTCTCTTTCTCTACTATTTAGCACATTGAATGACAATTGTGTACTATGATCATGTGCTATATAATTGATTGATTGATTGATTGATTGATTGATTGATTGATTGATTGATTGATTGATTGATTGATTGATAAATTCAAGCGTTAATCATTATATTCAGCACTATATCATGACACCCCTACTGATGGGTGTCCATGCAGCTGAGCTCAGCTGCTCAGGGGTCCGTTTCTCGATTATTGTCGTTGCTAACCGTCTCAAGACCGTCTTCCGTTCCCTTGGATTTAATGGTGAGCGTCGCTGTCGGGAGAGAGTTGAGTCGCTCGTACGGACTTTGCTAACGACGATAGCAAAGATGCTTTCGAGAAACGAACCCCAGGTCAGCCTCTCACCCACATCATGTGGAGAGAGAGACCTGTGTGCACTGTGCCCTGCACCAGGTCCCGGCCTGCGCTCAATCGCACCTTGACCCCCTCGAGCGGTTGTGTGTGAACACACACACATGTACACATACGCACACATACACACACACACACACACACACACACACACACACACACACACACACACACACACACACACACACACACACACACACACACACACACACACACACACAAATACACACAACCTGAGACAGATGAAGTGCCTCAAGCAGAAGTTGCTTCACACTCCCTTGATATAGTTACCACTTAGCAGGTTTGGTCGGCTGGCAAATGTATCCAGAAGCTGATAAGTAGATTTTGGGGGTAGCAAAAGAGGAAGGCTATTTTTGAACTTCCTTAAATCTGTAAACAAATGTTATCAGATGTCAATATTGACACAAATGCCTGCCACGGGAGTGACCCCAGGATGCTGAAACAATGCTGTCAACATGTCAGCTTCCATGCTGTGTCTGACGTAAAGAACTGGTGGGCCTACCACATGCTAAGGCGGCCAATTCCATTTTATCAGTGCAGTCTATATTATATCACCTTTGTTTTGCTGACATTGTAGACTTGTAATTGTAATGCGCATTATTATTGCTTATCATGCATTACTTAATTTGACATGCTTCAACATTCATCACTTGACTATTAATAACATCCTTAGTAGTCTTTAGCCAAAACCCCTTTTACACCATAATAATACCAGGGACTAAGTTTTGAGACTTTGTGTGAGACTATTTGTAATGTATTGATGTTGTAATGTCTGTGTGCTTTGTATGTTTGTCTGTCGAGTGTGTGTGCATGTGCATGTGCTTGTGTGCATGTGTGTGTGTCTGTCAAGATTCAAGGCTACTTTATTGGGCCTCATGCCTACCGTTCTAGCAAAGCACATCTGTCTCTGTCTGTTTGTCCTCTTCCAGTCTGGCTGGCGTGTCCCGCAGCGTGACGCTGGTGGTGGCCTACATCATGACGGTGACAGAGCTGGGCTGGAGGGAGGCCTTGGCAGCAGTGCGAGCGTCTCGACCCTGCGCTGGCCCTAACGAGGGCTTCCAGAGGCAGCTGCAGGACTTTGAGAAGAACGAGGCACAGCAGGTGAGCTGAGCTATTTTGCTTGGTCATCATTACTCATGTTTATATTTGGCCTTTGATGTTGATCCTTATGTTAGCTTCACATAACATATGTACGAAAAACACTCAGTAGCCCCTTGATGCACCTCGTTCCTCCAGTGACATGCTGTAATAGACATTGAAATTTACTAAAACTACCGTAGTACTACAAGAAAAAGGCACACTAAATTTTGCAATGTTCCATAATTCGACACTAAGAGTGTGACAAATGGGCCCTAGAAGAGTGCTATATTCAGCCCTCTAAGTGTTGTGCACTGTACAATGCATTCAATCTTAAAATGTTATTTCAACACTTGGCCCCATAATGCAGGCCGTACCACCAGTGGAACGCTGTAATAGTCATTGAAAAGTTAATTACCATAGTACTACACTAATGTTACATAACACAGGGCCTTTAGTAATGCACTATGACTTGGTCATTGACATTCTGGTAACAGCAAATTCATAACGCCGTGTCTTAACAGGTTAAGGGTCTGTAATAACCTCTAGTGTACTTAAATCTTACTTACTTACATACTTAAAACTTACTTGTACTTTAAACTTAAGCTATCTATAAGTGGTTTTTCAGTCCATATACTCAACACTATAAGCTTTCTGCTTGGTCCCACTGCCAGGCTAATATCCATACATTATTTCCTAAAATCCATGGGATTGAACGATGCATTTGGTGGCCACATTAAAGCAGTGCATTAAAAGAACATCAGGGCTGACAGAAAGAGCGTACCGCTTGTGTCATCATCGTTTTCAGGCTGATAAGTGATGTCACCTTGGGCTATTATTGCCACATATTTGTTGCAAGCATACTCAAAACCCACCTGATTCTAATTAGCATAACCTATTTGGCATGTAGATGGGCCGCTTTCTGAAACCACTTTTGCAATACTCAGGGTGAATCAGTGCCATACACTGCTGCAGGATGTTTACATTACTCCAGCTGTGTCAAATCCATAGCTTCTGAAGGAAATGCTAGATTGAGGTCAGACCTCCAGATCCCCTCTTACAGAACTGTGATTACGTACTGTGAAACACAATTGGATAAAAAGCGCTATATAGAACTAAATTTCTGTGTTGGACCCTGTGCTAATAATTCAATTGATTCATGCATGTAGCCTAATATCCTACTGGTGTTGGAGTGAAGGTCTGTGTTAATTGTAAGCACCACAGCTTTCTCGATGATTTGACCAAATAAACAGTGACACAGAAAGCATTATAAACACTTTGTAAACAATTAACTAATTATCAACAAATAATTTACAAATGTTTGTCAATGGGTAAGAAATAATAACACATAGCACACAGCAGACACAATACAGTCGCAACAGTCCTGGATGTTGGTCCTCTAGAGCAGAAGATAACGACTAGTTACTAGTTAAGAAGTGTCAGGCAGGCAAACACACATTTAACTCATCCTGAAGGAGTTGACTGCCACTCCACTGTGCAGCTGTAGGTTGGTTCTGACTCATTTACAACCATTGTAAATGCTTTGTTTATAAACACTTAATTAAAAACTGTTTGTTAAGTATTAATAAAGCTTGTTAAGGGACTGTTATTCTATAGTGTTACCAAATCAAACAAATAACCCCTTGATTTTCCACCCCTAATGTCAAAAATAAACTCCAATAAGCCAGCCATTGTTGAGATCATTCTACCATGAGAATCCATTCTATGCTGTCATGGTGCTGTGGCGGTGTGTGTTTGTGTCTGTGTTGTCATGGCACTGTCCCTTGTGCCTAGCTGTATCCATGGATGCTGCATTACGTGTGTACCGTAGTTTTACAGGGAGCAGCTGTGATTGTGGTTGTGTGCTAGTGCTTAAATGTGCTGTGCTGTGCTATGTGAAGTAATGTTTTGTGAATTATGCCAATGGATGTTTGTAGAACAGCCTGCTTTTTCGTTGAGAGGTCCACACATTTGAAGCCTTTTTCAAAATGTATTTCATTCCATGGCAGAACTACATTTTGTACATTGAGGTCTTGACAGAGACGGTCTTAGCAACAGTATCTCTGGTCTTGTTCAATGTAGTTCTGCCATAGAATAAAGCAAACAAAAACATTCTAATTGTGCATTTCCCCATGTGTTTTCAATGTGATATGCACATTTTTGTTTTTCTTCTCAACTGCAGTACAGAGACTGGCTGCGACAGGAGTACAAAGAGAACCCATTCAAGGACGAGGAGCATCTCCGCAACCTGCTCCTCCAGGCCCCTGTGCCAGCAGCCACGCCGCCGGACAGCTGAACCACACTGCTGCCATGGCACCGCATCCTTTAACCAATGGAGACGGACAGACACACAGCACTGCACAGCACAAACCAAGACACACTCAACACAACACAACACAGTCCATGCAGCACAACACACACGCATGCAGACACACACACACATGCGCGCCGCACACACACACACACATACACACGCACACAGACGAGCGCGCGCACACGCACACGACACACGTATACACACGTGCACAGTAGACACACACACACACACACACACACACACACACACACACACACACACACACACACACAGGGCCACGGGCACCCGCAGACCACTGTGCTCAGTGAGCCAGTCTTTTGTACTGTGTGTTGTCTGTGGATTCTAACCTGCACAAGATGAGCTGACCATCACAAATGATTCCAGAGGAAGAGTTTTGAGCGTTTGAGCTTTGGGCTTGTGTGTTCTCATGGTCTGTGTTATGGGACAGCACTGTTACTCAAACCTATCATGTTGTTCTTCACTGCCTACACATGTGTACTTTGTATGTGTGCTATTTTACACTTTAAGTAACTACGTTTGTGACCTTATGTTAACATGTACTTTTTTATTGCACTTACAGCAGTGACTTGTCATGCTCTGTTAGCTCTCCGTTTCCTATCTGTGCTGTCACAAAATGGTGTTCTCACACAGCCAGGAGTCTGTGAGGTAGAAACAAGTAACCTGTGGTTAGCATCTCCCTCCAACAGCATCAAGTGGCGATTTTTTTTCCCCTTAGCGAAGGAGTAAGAAGCTACTGCTTGCACATTTTCAGATATTTAGACATAAGCACAAACATCAATACAACAGCACCAGGGAATCTGGAACTGTTTTTAAGCACTCATTCGCATAGCGTAACTTGTCACTTGTTACCATTATGTTGACATCGGGTTTTTTTTTAATTAATAGGCATATATGCAATTATTTTCTCTACTATGCACCACAATGTATAGCTTCAACCTATAATTTAATTAGCAAATTGAAGATGACCTTTGTGTGTGTGTGTGTGCGTGCGTGCGTGCGTGTGTGTGTATGTGTTCTGCAGACTAAAGCCCTGCCTGATGAAATTGTTTTTTAAAGACATCATCACATTTTTATAAACTGTACTGAATTCGCTGCCACTGTCATGCTGCCATTGGTGTTGAGTGAACAGTGAAAGAATGTGTGAACGGCTGTAGAATCCACAGACATACTTGAATAGAAAGATGACGATTGACCTTATTTATTTTTGTGATTTTTCCAAAAAATGTACATGTCATAACGCTACTATTGTGGTCCAAACTAGAGCATGACACTGGAGTGGATTTTCACTCCCGTCCCATCCCAGTCCCAGAAAAAAAATCCCATCCCGGGCTGGAGTAAAAAAAGGAAATCCCATCCCATCCCAATCCTGTAAGAATGTCTCCAATCCTGCCCACTCCCACTCAAAATCATTCATTTTCATTCATTTTTATTCCCGCTCCTGCCAGCTCCCATTCATCTTTATTCCTGCTCCTGCCTGCTCCCGTTCATCTTTAAAATTTTGACTCCCATCCCGCAGGAATCCCGCGGGACCCCGAAAAATGTCGTGCTCTAGTCCAAACCAAAGTGATCTTTTTGGTGTGTCAATAAAAAGACAGAATGTGTTTGATACTCTGTACGCAGGTTCTTTTTTGTCTGAGCTTGTATTTTAATTATGAAATAAATTCTGATACTACGCTATTGCAGAACATAGCACAGAGGCAGGTCCACTGACAGCTTTATTGAGCAGGCCCAGGACAGAGTTATCTGAAAGGGCCCCCAATCCAATACATATAATATAATGAGGACCCAATTCTAAACCCCCTTGTCTCCCTGGGCCCGGGACAACTGACCACTTTGTTACCCCCTGTCTGTCACTTTCCCTGTGTAGTGTTCAAGGTAACAGATGATTTGTGAGCTGTCTGACAATGGCGAGAATTGCACTGCAGTAGCTGCTATGCACTTGTTTGACAGCAGGGGGCAGGATCTGAACTCAGTCTCAAGAGGAGCATGCTGAATCCAAACGTGACACTTAGGTAGCTTTGCTTAAGCTGGCTTGCCAATGTCACTTGTGACATTGAAAAATTATTTTGTCAAAATTGAATAAATTAGTTTGCATCTATGATTGCATTTACACTCCATAGCTGATTCCACGTTTCTGTGGCAGATTATAGACATCTGTGGCTTGCAATGTGATCTACTGTAATTTTGTTTGTGAATGTTATATTGTATGTTTGGATTCAGACAAATATTAAGTGATGGATTTGGTATTGTGCAGAACATTAAAATCAGATTCAAACACTGGAAAAGTGTTTAAAGTGTCCAGGTGTCAAAGTCACTATGCATAGTCCAAGGAAGACATTGGGGGTCAAGTATCAATTGAAGAGCAGGGAATCCACAAGTTGCCCACTATGTGTGTGGGAAGCCACCCCCTCTTAACACTCACTCCAACACACACGCAGGCACACACACACATTACATTGCACTTAGCTGACGCTTTCATTTATTCAAAGCGACTTACAGTTATTATTTTTCAGGGTATTGGTAACAGTCCCTGAAGCAATGTGGGTGCCACACACACACACATTGGTACAAGAGGTGATGTACTGTTTGCTGTATAAAAAACAGTCAGTGCAATAATAGTCCTAGCTAAAGCAGAATTTTAGTAGGCCTATTGCAATGTGATCATGTCGTAGCTGTCATGTTGTATGTTTTTCTCCTCATCAAGTCAGGCGAATTAAACAAGTTTTTGTACAAGATAACAGCCTAGATGATTCTGCATGCAGCTGTGGCTGCCGAGCCATTTGAACCATTAGTTGGATGGATATTGCAAAGACTGGATGGACCCAGCTAAGACTTCCTTTTACACAGCAAATTCCATACAGAATGGACTATTCTTATTGGAACACTTTGTATGATATTGTAACAATATTAACCTGTGTGACCTTTTTCGGGCTGTGACTTTTTTGACTGGGCAGTGTAATTACTAATAACCTACTGGTAGAGCCAGTGGCGGAACAATTGCACACAGGGCCCCAGGGCAAGGCACTTATAGGGCCCCTTATACCGCTTGCCAAGCTCACAATAGGGCCCCCACCACCAATACGGGAGGGCCCTGGGCCCAGGGGCAAGTGCCCTGCTCGCCCCCCCTATAGCTCCGCCCCTGGGTAGAACCTAATCATAATTAGTAGGCCTAATTGAATAATAACAATCAAAATAAAGCTATAATGTGCTATGGATGGAATGGATAGTGCTGGGAGTTCTGATGGAGAGTTTAGGGAACATCTTTTGGGTTGGGAAGGGGGCTCATACATACATACATATATATATATACATATACATATATATTTATTTATTATTTATATATTATTTATGGTGGTGAGTATAGTGGTGCATAACGTGCTGATACAGTGACTCAAGATGAGTAATAAAAAATAGCGCATACCTTATAAGTCATTCACTGCCCAGATGTCCTCTCCTCCGCTGTGAGCCCTGAATGCACAGAACTGAGAAAAACTCTCCTCAGGCCACTAGATGGGGTAAGACCTTTTATTTACACTTCGCATTGGTGACTGTGACAATTAAGGTAGGCTACACCAAAAACGCATCAAGTCAGGCACATCAAGTATGTGTCTTGGAGAGCTCCATGCAGTGACCACTCAAATCAATCTGCTTTCATTAGTCCTCCTAACAAATTTCACTTTTTCACACCTTAGTAATAGTAAACTGGGTCTATACCACACAAGTTGTAAAGTAAACATCATAATATTTATTATAAACAAGATACTAGGTCGGAACTATTTGTCCCGATGACGATTTTAGGGAGATTTTTGTCGGAATGTAGTGGCAGGTACATGTTCCACTGCCGGTGTGCGTGTCTTTTGCTGTGCCGTTCGAAAGGGATTTCCCGTAGACTGTTTACTGCGGCTTTCTGCTCGATATAGTTTCAAAGAACTCACGCCGAGGCACTGAGGCGTGCAGCAGAGCTCATACACATGCTCCACCCATTTACGATGTCATTATTTAAGAAGACATCTATCTCACTAGCTTAGTCCTACTGAGTTTTATCATCGTCCTCTTAAACGCCCTCGGCTCTGACTCTGACAGGTAAGACTTTGTATGAGCGCGCACGTTTGAAAGCTCAGGTGCCCGGCCAAGGAGTCAGGCATATCAAATCCCTAAACTTTAAATTCCATTGCTGTTTTAAGATATCCATTAAGTGCGATGAATATCACTTGTAACGAATACGTTAAGCATGTATAACTGTGTGGTAGGCTATAGGCTTAATTCAATATTGCGCATGCAATATCTAACTTTTGCTTTTAATCTTCTTAGTTAACCCAATATCACATAATGGCATTTATCAGCACGCATTCAGAAATTCAGTAATGTAGAAATGTATCCGCACTGTGTTCAGTTTCACAACATTTTAATATTTTTATTCTAAATGTGGGTGTGTTGCAGTTTCCATATCACTGTCAGATGTGGCCATGTTCATTTCCATATGCCTATACTCTCTGTTAGAGAATCTGCTTCAGAGTGGGATAATCTGCTTCACATATTTTGTGCATGTATGTAGCTCTCTGCATGTTGCCCAATTAATGCATGTGCATTGCATGTGTCACCCTCTCCCTGTCCTGCTGCATGCGTCCCCCTACCAGACATGAACTTAGATGGCGACTGCAACATGTCAGTCAGTTGTGGCAATGGAAAGCTTAGACAGTGGCTGATCGATCAGATTGACAGCGGGAACTATCCAGGCCTGGTTTGGGAGAATGACGAGAAAAGCATTTTCAGGATACCTTGGAAACACGCGGGAAAGCAAGACTACAACAGAGAGGAGGATGCAGCCTTATTCAAGGTAAGATTTAATTGGAAAATGTTCCATCTTGCTCAACTTGGAACTCATACACATGTAAAGCCATTATCAGATGTGTCAATGTATTTCAAGTTCTGCAGTAATTAATTAATTCATATATCTGTTTATTACGGGAAAAACAAACTAGACATTTCACTGTTTGATCAAAATGAAATACATGAATATGGGTTTGCCTCCCTATTGTGATTCCAGGCATGGGCCTTGTTCAAGGGGAAATTCAGGGAAGGAGTTGACAAACCAGACCCCCCAACATGGAAGACCAGGCTACGCTGTGCCCTTAACAAGAGCAATGATTTTGATGAGCTGGTGGAGAGAAGTCAATTGGATATATCGGATCCATACAAAGTGTACCGAATCATACCTGAAGGAGCGAAAAGAGGTATGTATGTATGCATGTATGCATGTATGCACGTATGTATGTATGTATGTGCAACATGATCTCCAAAAAATCTGTGCTCCTGGACACGGATGTTAAGGACACAAAATCCGTGTCCAGGAGCACGGATTTTGCCAAAATTCCGTGCTCCTGGACACGGAATTGTTTTCCGTGCTCCTGGACACGGAATTGCTTGAAGTGCTTTCTATAGGCTATTTCCACAGTCTTGTGTTTTCTCAGGATTTTTCTAATTTCAAATATTTTGTCTAAAAAAAAAACATTTCTTACTGACAGGTTAGGGTTAGGGATTGTTTTGGTCTGGGCACAGCTAGTTTTCTTTCATTCATTATATAAATTTGATAGCCTTGCAACCAATGGAAAAGGTATTTCTCAAAAATATGTCTTTAATGACAGGTTAAGGTTAGGGAATGTTTTGGTCAGGGCACAACTTAAATTGCTACAGCATTATTTTGTTTAGGATTAGCATTTGGTATGCATTTTCTAATGATAGAGTTAACACAGTGCTGTGGTAATAGCCTATAGAAAGCACTTCCGTGTGCCCATCACGGAAAACAATTCCGTGTCCAGGAGAACGGAAAACAATTCCGTGTCCAGGAGCACGGAATTTTGGCAAAATCCGTGCTCCTGGACACGGATTTCGTGTCCTTAACATCCGTGTCCAGGAGCACAGAATTTTTGGAGATCAGGTTGGTATGTATGTATGTATGTATGTATGTATGTATGTATGTATGTATGTATGTATGTATGTATGTATGTATGTATGTATGTGTATGCATGTATGTATGTGCACTGCTTGAACACATGAATGGACAAATATATTTGCTCCTGTGTTGAATGTATTGAATGATAAAATCAAACACATTTTGGGGTTTCTCAGAGAGACAGCGATGGCTGATGAAGAAAAGCCGAGGCATGTCAACAAGGGGCCACATCCCCCACAGCCATGGTTGTTTGTGTCAAGACCAGATCACACACAGGGCAGCGTAGCACCATAGTAGATGGTAGTAGTGAGTGGGGTGATTCAGAGTAAACTTGTCTGCAAACAGTCACAGGTTCACCGTTAGGTTGTGGGAATTGAATGCTCTGCTGCGACTGCGTGAGCTGCAGGCTACTTGATCGGCTACAAAGGTATTTAGCTGAAGCAAAGGTTTGCCAAAATAAAAGAGTACATTTTGTTTCCCGAGTGAGAAAGAGAGAGGGGGGGTGGGGGGGTGGGCTTGAGATGAGACGAGGCAGGGCTGCAAGGCGGCCTCACTTCTGACTTGGTCTCACTAGATCAAGCAGGAAGCTCTGAGGAAGCCGCCGCATGTGCTAGAAGCCTGCATGCTTTTTTTAGAGGGCTACGGTTACCGCCGTATGCACAGCACCACGACAAGTCACTCGCTCACTCCCCTCCATACAGCTTGCATTACCCTTATTGTGAAAGGCATAAGGGTTGAGATAGATGACCTTCCTCACATGGGCTACAATTGATGGTTCATCATCATCATCATCAACAACAACAACAACAACCAATTTTCGCTATAAACAAAACGTGCATCTCAAAATAGGTGTCACATTCACTTGTTCTACTGCAGGTGTCACATGTCTCGTGTAGCCTAGTGCTTGCTAGTACACATTACACCATTTCACAGTGCAATGATGTGCTGTACTACGTGATTTCATTTTTTTAGCCAACAAATGCTTTCAATAGAAACACTCGGTTTGGTTTGGCCAAGGTGTCTCGCTCGTAGTGGCGCGTGACGAGCAAGGCCTTGCTGGTTGGTCGGTCGATCGTGCACGCTAATAGACATGACTGACATAAATACAGTCGGCCGTCTGAGCAGCACAGACCTCGGATGCCACTTCCACTTTAGTGTCAAGTTGGACAGAGAGAGAGAGAGACAGAGTGGGGTTTTGTTGCACTGCAAAGATGTGTTAAGCCGAGTGTTGTATTTATTTTGATCTGCTACTAAAATGTGAAATGTACAGTGGTGCTCCTCATATTGACTTCATTTTGCACCTGAATTTTAGATAACAGAGACCCCAACAATGTCAGATCACCAAGAGTGTTATTGTGTAACTATAAACTTATTATGCACACCAGAGGTTCATCACAAAGTTCATGGTGTCTTTGCTGATCTGTGTGTATCTCTCTCTCTCTCTCTCTCTCTCTCTCTCTCTCTCTCTCTCTCTCTCTCTCTCTCTCTCTGTCTATTATAGGTGCCAAGGTTAGCAGTGTGGAGGAGAGTTCAGCCCATGTGGGGCCCCTCAACTACCCCCTAGCCCCACCCTATACCCCCCTGCAGCCTACGGTGAGTCAAACTGCAGGACCCATGAGTTGCTTTTGTGGCATGTTTTTTTTTCTTCTCGTCACTCTCTCTCTCTTTCTGCTCAAATGCTACGCATGAAGTAGCAGACAGATGCAGACACACGCACAAATGCACACACAAACACACACACACACACACACACACACACACACACACACACACACACCACACATACACACACACACACACACACACATATGCACGCGCGCACGCACACACGCATGCACGCACGCATGCACGCACACAGAGTGTATACTATAAAACTGAAACATGACTGAACTTGACTCTATTTCCTCTAATGGTCTATTGATTTCTTTCGTTGTCGCTGGGAACCACAAAATTCTCTTTTTCTGCTTTCACTGGTTTCATAGTTTGGTTTCTACTGCAATTATGTCAGAGAACAAAAAAGGGGGAAAAAATAGCAACAAAAACCAAGATCTGATTGAGAGTATAACATGTGTGTGTGTGTGTGTGTGTGTGTGTGTGTGTGTGTGTGTGTGTGTGTGTGTGTGTGTGTGTGTGTGTGTGTGTGTGTGTGTGTGTGTGTGTGTGTGTGTGTGTGTGTGTGTGTTTGTGTGTGTGCTTGCGTGCCTGCGTGTGTGTGTGTGTGTGTGTGTGTGTTTGTGTGCGTGTGTGTGCTTGCGTGCCTGTGTGTGTGTGTGTGTGTGTGTGTGTGTGTGTGTGTGTGTGTGTGTGTGTGTGTGTGTGTGTGTGTGTGTGTGTGTGCGTTGTGCTGTTTTACACAGATGCCCACCTACATGCTCCCACTGGAGCGAAGGGAGTGGATGGACTACACAGTGGAGCAGCCTCAGCCTCCCCATGCCGACATGCAGTACGGACAGTGCCCTTACCCCCCTACCCGGCCCCTGCCCTGGCCCTCATGTGACAACGGTAAGAGTCCATGGAAGAGGCCCTGAAGCCAGACTTCAGATACTTGTCGTTTGGTCGAATAAAAAAAAACATATTCATCTCTATATGTTTTTCAAAGAAAAGTACTGTATTTTATATCTGTATGTATTTTATATCTGCTTGTTTTTTGTATGTATGTTCATTTTATTTGTTTATGTTTATATGTTTTTTCAAATTTTGTGAAGCATTGCCTGACATATGTGCAACACACATCGTCTCTAATATGATATGAGTTACAGTTCTTTCCTTATAATTTCCTTTGTTACAATAAGCTGTTCAATCACTCAGTACAGTATGCTGTATATATACATCTGAGTCTCCACCTTTCCAGGACATTACATTGCTGTGTCACAACACTACAGAGTCAAGGCCCATTTAACCGTCAAAGGACCTTGTAGGCCTGAAGGGTTATAACTGCAGCCGTGACATCTTAATCAGGCAGAGCACTCTCTCTCTCTTTTTTTCCTCACAGCGGTGGTGTCATTTCAAACACTGAGCACAGAAAATAAACTCCCGCTTGTGGCTCTGCCTTTTGGTCATTGCCAGATGTTAGACCCCTCAGATCTCTGCCTTGCCACACTCAGTACAGCTCAACTCACAGCCCTCAGGCCTGTGTGTTATGATGTGGCACCCTTTCCCCCATCTGAAGATGCACCGCGCTGCTGCCTGCAACCACTTTGTGGATCTATGTAAAAAAAATCCCATGCCGCATGTTGGGGGACATGAAGAGTGACACTGAAATGTCAAACATGCCATGTGAACAAGCCAGACGATTAAACACCTTCTGATGTAGTTGAGACAGTGACAACAAACAAAGCACAGGCCACCTATCCAAACATGACCCTTTTTTGTCCTCATCATAATTTCTCATGATTGTTCTTGCTATTTTTTTATCAAATGCTACTGTTTTAATCGCCTACTGTATGATTCCCGCAGGTTATCAGATCTCTGGAACCTTCTACACATGCTCGCCCTCTGAAACACACACATCCGCTTTCATGGACCCCAGCATGAGAACAGCAGAAGCCATGGCCTTCACTGGTAAGACAGTAGTGTCATTAAGAAACATACACACCGATCTATAAACATCATTATTATAATATTTTAATGATTTGTTTTTATTATTGCTTATCATTTACAAGAGCAATAGCATCAGCACTAAAACACTTATTTGTCAAAGGGTGCACCATGAATTAACTGTGTTTTAGGGAATTAAAACACAGTTGATGCAAGGCGCACCCCTTTGTTGTTATGGAGTCAATAATTTAGGTCAGCATCCTGACAAGGTTTAATTAATGAAGACTGATTGTAGCCTGCTTCCCGCTACAGTAAAATCATCAATTCTAATCCACTTTATTGTGGAACTTCATCCACAGACTACCGGCTACACGTCTCTCTCTACTACCGAGAATCTCTGGTCAAGGAAGTGACCACCAGCTCTCGGGACGGCTGCAGAATCTCCTCGGCACCCTCCCCATCCTCTTCCTCATCCTCCTCTCCTTCATCCCCAAGCGTGACGGAGGAACGGTTCGGCGGCACTCCAGAGTCCATCGTGCTCCCCTTCCCGTACCCTCAGTCGCAGAGGAGGGGCGCGGAGAAGCTACCCAACGTTCTGGAGCGCGGCGTGCACCTGTGGATGGCACAGGACGGCCTGTACGCCAAGCGTCTGTGCCAGGGGCGGGTGTACTGGGAGGGACCACTGGCGCCATACACTGACAAGCCCAACAAGCTGGAGAAGGAGCACATCTGCAAACTCTTTGATACTCAACAGTTTTTATCTGGTGAGTGGAGACATTTATTTTACCTTAACATCAATTCCTGTCCTCCAGGGACTACAGATGAAAATGAGCCTTGTGGCTATAATCTGGCCCAATTGTATGTTGTGCACTGTCCCTGTCAAATGAGCTTTAAACCAAACATGGAGAAGGAGTACATCTGTAAACTCCTTGATACTGTACTTGAACAGTTTTTGTGAGGTGAGTGGAGACATACCTTGGTTTGATCGTGGAACAGCTGTTTATATGCAGAGTAAGAGTAGGAAGAACTTTTTGGGGAAAAGAGAGTGGTGATAAATGTGTCCAAATATATAGATTCACATTGAATATGATATATAAATATTATACAGGGATTATGTAGAGTTATATATTGAATGTTATAAAAAAATATTATACACATTATAGAGGTGTACATCAATTGCTTTTGTGATTAAGCGGAATAGTTAATCATAGTGACAGCAGGTGTATTTATAACAGTGACAAGGTAATTTGGACTGCCATATCTACGGGCTATATCTATGGGTATATGAAAAAAAGAAGTAAAAGTGGTAAGTAAAAAAAATACACAATTGACTCAGATATCACTTTCAAGAGTGCAAGTTTTCAACTAAACTCAAACATTTTACAATTTGAGGTCGAGATTTTTGGGGACAGAGCCAGATAGCTCTTTGGTAGGCTACGCCTTGATGGGGGCGTTGATCGCTCTCCTGGGTCGGGTTACTGCGGTCTCGTCACAACAATGACATGACACCGGGGAGGCTTACCGGACGGCCCCCACTCCCATGATTCCACTGCGAAGCATACAGTGACGTGTACTTGGCCTCTTCTACCGTGCAGACGGATTATCGTCTGTGCGTGTGTGTGTGTGTGTGTGTATGTATGTGTGTGTGTGTGTGTAGCCTTGCACGGAGCGGCCTGCCGCCTCCACTCACCTGCCTGTGGTTCACCACACATCTCAACCTCGAGCTTTCACTTGACTCCACTGCAGCAGGTAGAGGCGGTACAGGCCTCTGGGGACTCTCCGACAAATCTCCATTAAACAAAAAAAGACATACACACACACACACAAAAACATTTCTGAGCCCCCACGTTTCTTGTGATGGACCACTTTATGTGACATTAAAGTGAATTTTGTGGTGGCTTCGTGACCTACCAGTGTTTACTGGAAAAGGTTACAGATGTTGAAGTATAACCACTGAATCTTACCTGAACCGCAGATTTCTGTCCTGACAAGCTGACAATTATCATTATAAATCTACACCAAATGTCTAAAAAATAATTGAATGAACATATACAGTATATTGTACTGTTTCTTGTGCGGTTTTGAATTGCATATTGAACTGCAACAAAAATAGTAGTTTTTAATATTTAATGGTGCTTTTAAACCAATTTTAAGTGTGGTGCCTTTCGAAACTGATCTTCTCCACAGGTTAACTATTGGATATGGTTCTCTATGGTATTACTATGGTTTAGTATGGTTTACTATCTGTCACATTATGTAAACTTCTTTGGGTCCTCACAGAGCTGCAGGGATATTTCCACCATGGCCGTAGCATGCCCAGGTACCAAGTGGTCTTATGCTTTGGGGACGAGTATCCAGACCCTCAGCGGCAGAGGAAGATGATCACAGCTCATGTAAGCTCTCACTCTCTCTCTCTCTCTCTCTCTCTCTCTCTCTCTCTCTCTCTCTCTCTCTCTCTCTCTCTCACGTAGCGCGCCCTCTCTCTCTCTCTCTCTCTCTCTCTCTCTCTCTCTCTCTCTCTCTCTCTCTCTCTCTCTCGCAACTTCTCTCTCTCTTACTTAACTTCTCTGTCTCAGTACCTCTTTCTCATTCTCTTTCTGTCTTACTCTCTTTCTCTCCGTCTCGCTTTCTCTTTTCCTCACTTTACTCGTCCCTCCTCACTCATGTCATGTCTCGTTCTCTCCCAGGTGGAGCCCATATTTGCCAGGCAGCTGATCTACCTGGCCGGCCAAGCGCCGGGTAGCCACTATCTCCGTGGCTACGACGTACCTGCCCAAGCATCCTCCCCCGTGGAGGAGTACCAAAGGGCAATCCAGCACATGCAAGAGTGATCAAGCTGGAGGAGACAGATCTATAACACACTGACAGCTAAAGAAAGACTCTCTACATGATTATAGCAAACTTGTCTTCTTTGTTCCACAGAAACTGTTCTGTTACAAGGAGTCACAGGGACTATATGTCCCAAACGTATGTCATATTTATATCCACAAGTGTTACCATTTTGTGTTGGAAACCTCCACTATGTCAAGGCTCACCTTTCCTGGGTCCTACTATATTGCAGACTATCTTCATTAATATAATTTATATACTAATATGAATTATTAATGTAAAGGTTAAGCAGAACTGTATTATAATGTGTATAAAGTACTGTATGGCAGCTATGTTTTAACACATATTACATTACATTACATTTCATTTAGCTGACGCTTTTATTCAGAGCAACTTACATTTGCTATTTTTCAGGGTATTGGTTAGAGTCCCTGGAGCAATGGGGTTAGGTGCCTTGCTCAAGGGCACTTCAGCCATGGATGCAGGTGTAGGGAGAGGTCAGGTGGGATTCGAACCTACAGCCCTCAGATTGAAAGACCAACTCCCTAACCGTTGGGCCACGGCAGCCCACAAATAGGCTATATGCATATTAAAAATTCAGTTTTGCAGAAGTAATTCAATAACACGTATTGCAAATGTATGACAAATATATCAGTTAACGGCTAAAATGTGCCACGCCATCAGTTTTCACACATCTTGGGAGTGATGGATTATGACTACTGCCATAGACGGGGGATCACTGTACAGTATAACCTTATGAAGTGTGTGTGAAAGAGGGTATATATGCATGCAGGAAATGACCTACAGTGATGCATATGTGCATTAGAAAGAAAGAAAAAGTATAAACAGTATTTTTGTATGAGCATGGTGTGTGTGCGCGTGTGTGCGTGCGTGCGTGAGTGTGTGTGTGTGTGTGTGTGTGTGTGTGCGTGTGTTCGCGCGCATGTGTGCGTGTGTGTGTATGTGTGTGAGAGAGAGATTAATATACTGAGTATTGAATATTAACATTTACTGAGTAGCCTATTCAATGACATTCCAGTCTGTGAGATAAGGTCATTGCGAACTATAACCACTGCCAGCCATCTCTCTGTGTTTCTGTAAATATGCTGTAAAGGCTTTAAAAACTGTTAGGTACTGAAATGAAGGTCTTATGATATGAAATCTAAGCTGATGAGAATGGGGTATTATGGTGCTCTGATGCGCATGTACATAGGGGATCGGAAAGGGGTAAAAAGGTCTAATTCCTGTACCTACTCTTGCAGTAGGTGTTATAATATTATGAACAGGTGACTACAGAGAGGGGACTGGAAGGGAAACTACCTCTCCCCTTGTTTCTCTGTCACTGGCGGCGCCAACATAAATTAGTTTCATTTTGTCCTTTTCAAGTGTTCTTGTTGGAGGCATTGTGAAAAATAAACTGAAAATGGAAAAAAGTAAGGTGTTAATTGTGTGTCTCTCGTTGAACGCTTGTGCTCCTGGTTTTGTCATATCAGAATTTGCGTTCAAGGTGCTTTGCAATGTGCTAATACTGTTCCCATGAACTGAAGGCGTCGGTATGTGCGAGAAAGAGTTTGCACTCTGTGCATGTGTGTCTGTGTGTGCGCGTCTGTGTGTGCGCATGCACGTGTGTGTGTGTGTGTGTGTGTGTGTGTGTGTGTGTGTGTGTGTGTGTGTGTGTGTGTGTGTGTGTGTGTGTGTGTGTGTGTGTGTGTGTGTGTGTGTGTGTGTGTGATGGGGTGAAGAGGTGTGCAGAGAAAGACGTGGATTGTAGGGCGAATGTGTGTGAGTGGCAGTGCAAGACAGAAGACCAGAACAAGAACAAGAAGTGCGTTTCTGTGTGTGTGTGTGTGTGTGTGTGTGTGTGTGTGTGTGTGTGTGTGTGTGTGTGTGTGTGTGTGTGTGTGTGTGTGTGTGTGTGTGTGTGTGTGCATGCATCCGTGCGGGCGTGTATGCGTATGTGTGCATGGCTGATTCTCTGATGTGCCTGACTGATGACAGTGATGAGGGGTGTGTGGTTTGGAGGGACAATGCAAACATAGAATTGAGGAGAAGCAGGAAGTAAGATGCACAGGTGCACAGGAAGACTGGCCCACAAGAAAAACAGAGAGAGAGAGAGAGAGAGAGAGCGAACTCATGGACATCAATGGTTATTCTGTTACTTCATTCGACTGACTGTCACAACTTCTTAGAAATGTGTAGCACAGTATTTCACATTTGCTGCTAAGAGTAATAAATAAATAATAAATGATAGTGCTTCAAAACTAACATGCAAAGCTGTAGTATTAATCAACATGTGCAAAACCATAAGTATACCAATAAGACTATTATTTAAAAAATATATATCTGGGGGTGATAATAACCAACATTTTTCCTTTACAAGTTGAGTGGTGTAAAAAGTAGGCCTAGTTTTCTGATTGCTATCTATAGTAATAATAATAGCCTATGTGCGCATACTTAACTTATTAACAATGTAATTACTCAACTATATTGTGTCTAATACCTCTAGAAACATTGTTGAAAACAGACAAGACACATATAGTAACACAGATGAACAACCTGCCTCTGTGGTGTGAAAAAAGCTTCAGCCTGCTGCTGAGTGTCAGAAGAGGAGACGGTAGTGGACCACAGCAGGAAACAGGCAGCACAGCTCTCTCACGCTGGCCTCTGCACATGTGGTACCCCTGCGCTGCGGAGAGCCAGAGGCAGAGCACCCTCAAACCAGTACAGGGGCAGGGGTGCTGCAGAGGGGGGCACAGGGTGGGGGTGGGGAAATGAACAGACCTGCAATGGCACTTACCCCTTTGAAGACATTATTATTGTTATTATTGTTATCAGTATTATTATTATTATTATTCAATAACAATCGCTTACTGAGATCTTGTACACCTTCTACATTACTGCGGAAAATAGCATACAAACAATTAAGCGGTGTTGCGCATCTGTGGTTGAAATCTTCTCTTGTTTGAGCTTCTCATAGTCATATTGTTCTGTGATCAATGGTTTCTGAATTATTTAGGAGCAGGAGGTAAGCAAAATAGAGATAGAAGACATACATAAGACAAAGAAGGTCAAGCTGAGATATCCAGTTGAGCATCTGTTTATCCCTATCTTCTTTCCCCCTTCTCAAGTACTGCTCTGGTCATCTCAACTTGACCCCCTTTGTCTTAGTTATGTCCTCTATCTCAATTTATCTTATCGCTTGCTCCTAGGGTACCCTTCGGAAACTCATCCAGAAACAATTGATTATAGAATTAAATGAATACGAGACGCTCAAACATATCTCATGAACAAGATTCAACCACAGATGAGCAACACCACTATCCTATGGGATCCAACCACAGCACCAAAGTTCATCAAGGCTTTGCTCACCTCTTGAATCTAAAAAAGGGGCAGAGAGTCAGTACTCTTCTTGTGTAGCCCTTGATGTAGACACAAATACATAATCAGGGATTTTGATCACTTTTGCAAACTATGTAAAGTAGCATTCCATTTACGATTTCTCAATTGCTTCTCAGCTAGTTCTCATCAATGCTCCCAATCCCCCAAGTGTTAAGTTCCCCAGTGTCATTACATACTACGTACTATGTACTGTAACCTTACAATAAGACTTTGTGAAAATGTGACAGGAGGCCAAATTTTGCAAGCGTGTATTTCTGTTCATAGGCAGTGGAAGCAGTCAAGCGAGATTTAATTTGGCTGTTAATGGCTCAAAGTATCAACTTTTCCTACCTGGAGCAGTTGCCTGATGAAGGTCTAGTACCGAAACGTCGTGTATTAAAGAAAGAACAGCGAAATAGTCAGTGTGCGGGAGTTTCTTTAAGAAGTTCCTACCTGGACCTGGACATACGTTCTGTGATGCTGCTCAAAAGTAGATCTGACCAAGCCTATCTGTGATATTTTCTATTTTCCCACGATTCAGTAGCAATAAATTTGAGCAATGGTGTGGGGAGTGTGTTCAAGGCAATGGTGCATAAATTTGTCTGGCAGGTGAGTGAAAGAAAAGAGAGATCTGATTGCTTGTAGTTTCAATCAGTAGCGCGGCATTTCATGAGCGAGGTTTTAGATTCCACTTGGACGAATTGCAGAGTTATTGCAATAGCCAGGCTAGCATCAACTAACTTGGTAGGGTAATCAATTAATTTAATTAATTCATTGATTAAATGTCATCAATTACAGAGGATCTGGACTCCTTTAAAGCAAGCCGAAGTTGTTTTAAGCTCTGGCTTCCTCTACAGGGTAGAAGGATAGTCGTCTCTCAGAACACTGTAAAGAGGGTCCATACTTGACAGATCTAATTGTAGCCTGCAGAGCTTACCTGACTCTTGCCAGATGAATAGGTTCCGCCTTGCTCCACAAAAATCCATCTGGAGCTTTGCCATAGGCCTAGTTCTCCAAAGGCGTGGTTTTATTTTTTTAAATCCTTGCATGTGATTGGGGAAACACTTGTCTGACATTTTCACAGATACTCACAAATACTGCTAAAATTACAGAATTAATGTTGATGGGTGATTCCATGCGATTGGCCATTGTTGCTGAAACAACTGTCGCTTTTCACTTATTTTACCCTTCTCTACTACGTTTAAATTTTGACTAATACATCACATCTCTTACAATCCTGTGATCCTTATTGGTTCTACCGTATTTTCGATTTGGGATCAGAGTGAATCCGATGGTCCTCCAGACCCCCATGTGAGCTCACAGAGCTGAGCGGAAATACATGAGGGTCTAGCAAGAGCCAGGCTGGTGCAGAACAGTAGCAAGTGCAGAAATATTGTTCACCCCTACACGCTGAGATATAATTTAAATCTTGAAAGAACATTCTTAGTGGTTTTTTTTTAATCAATTGGTGACTATTTGCTCTGTGTGTGCTTGCAGTCCCTATTGGTTGATGTTGGTATGGATTCTGTGAAAACTTTTAAACTTATCCGAACACACAGATACACCTGACCAAGGTGAAGACAAGAAAGGTGAAGACAAGACAGTGGCTCTTCTTGGTGAGCAGCTGGTGACTGCATTCATGGTGCTTTTTTCTCTCACTCATCTCTCTCTCTCTCTCTCTCTCTCTCTCTCTCTCTCTCTCTCTCTCTCTCTCTCTCTCTCTCTCTCTCTCTCTCTCTCTCTCTCTCTCTCTCTCTCTCAGTGCTTAATTTGAGGGGGAGCAAGGGGGAGCTAGCTCCGGAACCTCAGACGAGAGCTCCGGAACCTTGGATGGAACCTCAGGGAAAGACATCACAGACCCCTCCTCAGGGGGGAGCCACCCATCCTATGCGCTCCGGGACCTTGCGCTTGACAAATTAAGCACTGCTCTCTCTCCTCCTTTTCTCTGTCTGTCTGTTTCTTTTCTCTCTCCGCCACTGCTTGAGGGAGACACACAGATCTGGCAAGGCCCAAGTTAGCACTTTTGTACTCCTTGAAGAACTGAAAGCACTTTACATTGTGCCTCACATTTACCCATTCACAGACCAGTGTCTGAGGCTGCCACCAGCAGTAGCCTATCTAGCTGCAAGACATTTGGGGCATAGAGCTGGGCTCAAACCAGCAACCATCACTTCTAAAAGTGCCCGCACCAACTTTGATGTTGTATAACTCCTGAATGACTAAAGCCATGACTACAAACTTTGTGACTTTTCCTAAAATGAAGTTGGCTACAATGTGATACCAAAAGATTAGGTTTATCATCTTTGTTGTTGCCATGGCAACGGTTTTCTGACAGGTACGCCTGACCAAAAATCACTGATCTAAGTCTCATCATTATCACTTTTCATATTTTTTTTACATTTTCATTAGCATCAGACACCATTGTGAACATTTTAAATGGCCTGATGGACATAATAACCAAACTTGATGTGCATTACCCAAGTTAGATGGAAAATACATTAAGGTGACATTTTGGGCAATAAAATCAGGAAAGGACGTCATAATGATGTCATAATATCCAATAAGAGCCCCCCGGTCCCAGGAATGCCAAAAAAGCCTGGTCTGGATAGGGTTCAATGAGTTCATTTGGGGTTTGTTAACAATCTATCACACTTGTTGCAGCTGTCATGACTTCTGGTCAAAGCATGACTGAACAGTTTTTTTTTCTTCTTGTCTCTCTCTCTCTCTGTGTCTCTCTAATAGATGAGAAAAATATTTGTGACCCATCTTTACTGAGCCGCATAAGGTTCTGTCCATGGGGTTTCTGGTAACTGCATGTGTCACCCTGAGATGAAGCTTAGTGATATAGGTCAGGTTGAGTATGAGTGGCTAGGGACGTCTCCCCTGCTCAAACGCTTCTTTGATCTGAAGCTCTTGTCTTAGCAGTGACTCAGCGGTGGTATGCTTCCCTCAGTGGACCACAGCACACAGCAGCACGGCTTTTTCCTGGCAGAGCCACAGCTTTGCCCTTTGAGAGGATCCCTCACATGTGCTATAGTTATAAGCCCAGGGGTGTTGTTCTGGGGGGTAAAGTCTGACTGTGTCACCATGGCCCCATCTATATGGGGGGTACAGAGAGTCCGATTTATGAAGATATATATGGCTGGGTGGGGGTCCATTGGAGCTGATTGTACATAAGGCCCAAAATTTGCTGCTACGTCCCTGTGTAAGCCTGAGCATCGGCACCGGTGCACATGCAGGCTGGCTGTTCTTCAGCGTCCTGCGTTTAGCATCCTGACGCCAAAGACTGAGATGAGATGAGAGACCGACGTTGTATTGCTGTGTCTGTGGTTTACGACTAGGGTGTGGGGTGGCAAGTAAAAGTAACCTCATCTGTACTGTCTGGTCTGATCTGGTCTGGTTTGGTGGCGATGGGCGGCTCCTTCCCCACCAGCAGACAGACAGACAAACATCACCAACAGACTCACCAACAGATACAGTATGTTAACCATAGATGAGTTTCGTTAAGAAAAATCAACCATTTTTCTCTCTAAAACCACACCCTATGGTCGACCCACACCCTGTTGAATTTATTTTGAAGGGTGTGGAGGTGGGGTGTGTTCTGCGTACCTCAGACCAATGAGTCAGAGGAGAGATACTATATCCTGGATTCTGTGTTAGTGTGGCTGCTGATCATGCATTAGCATTACATTGTTGAACAGGTTTATTATTTGATTTCATACACATGCAGATGACCAAAAGACAATTAAATGTGACATTTTTGGAACTAATTGAGAAGAGAAATATAAACAGAGTAAGACATTAATTTAATGCTGACATAAAAAAATAGACACCCCCCCATTCACCCCATTTAACACTTTGCTTCCCATATTTTTTATTGGTTTACAGATTGCTTACGAAGAGCCAGTAGAGCTTCCCCGTACATTGTTGTAAGCTACAGTACCATAGAAAGGGATCTTATCGAATCTGGCGGCGGGGCACGCATTAGAGTGACTGAGGAAATCCCTTATCAAACATGGTTTCCTCTATGCACAGGGACAAAATTGGGGCCTTTACCTACGAAACAGTCTTCTGCTAAATTTGTGTGGGGAACCTTTCTGAAGAAGCCAACATCCTAGAAAGACAGTTTGCTGCTATCATCAGCAAAAACAAATGACAGAGAGTCTGAGACGGTGTCAGCGTCTTCCTCTTCTAAAAAAAGCGTAGGAACCCATGGACCCAAGAAACAAAACTAACCTCCCCAAATCAATTTTAGGGTGGAGGATAAATTGTTTAGAAAGGAATGTTAAAATACTGCTTTGGTTTGGAATGAACCAGAAACATCTGGATCAAATCCCTGATTACCAAAAAAAGTGTCTTAAGTTGGTCTTTGAGGAACAGAACAATGTCTTTTTACTCCAATGATTTTAAACTTCGGTACACTTCACAATAGTTACACAGTAGGCCTACTCGACAATATTGCAATCTTTCTGGACAGTAGGCCTATAGACATTTATTTTTTCAAACAAACAGTGTTTGATTTCTACGATATGCGATCGGTGACTCTTTGAGCTGACAAAATTATATCTTAGAACGTCGCAACCGACGAGGCAGCCAGATCTCCAAAAATTCTGTGTTCCTGGACACGGATGTTAAGGACACGAAATCCGTGTCCAGGAGCACGGTGTTCCGTGATGGGCACACGGAAGTGGTTTCTATAGGCTATTACCACAGCACTGTGTTAACTCTATCATCAGAAAATACATACCAAATGCTAATCCTAAACAAAATAATGCTATAGCAAATTAAGTTGTGCCCTGACCAAAACATTCCCTAACCTTAACCTGTCATTAAAGACATATTTTTGAGAAATACCTTTTCCAGTTGGTTGCTAGGCTATCAAATTCATATAATGAATGAAAGAAAACAAACAGACAAAACAGACAAAAACAATCCCTAACCCTAACCTGACAGTAAGAAATGTTTCTATTTTTGAAAAAATATAAGACTGTGGAAACATAGAGCTGTGGGAGTATAGAGAGAGCACTTCTGTGTGTCCATCACGGAAAATAATTCCGTGTCCAGGAGCACGGAATTTTGGCAAAATCCGTGCTCCTGGACACAGATTTTGTGTCCTTAACATCCGTGTCCAGGAGCACAGAATTTTTGGAGATCATGTTGCACGAGGATATCTTGCCCGACAATCGCTTGCGATGGCCCTCGGGAGTAACGTTCCACCGATTGTCGTAAGGGGGGTTTTCAGCCGAGAATCGGGCCGATAGTCGTGTAGTTTGAGCATAGCTTTCACAAGACATATAGGGATGTTCCTAGTGGGGTTAGGGAAAATGCACACACAAACAAAATGGCCTGAGGCAGATGTTAAACCATATTCTCTGTCTAAGCAGGGGGTTTCTCAGTAACATCATTTTGTAGGCCTACTCGCACGTGTACAATCCACGTAGGAAGATGAGAAAACATTTTCAACTTTGCCAAATGTTTTCGTGCTCTGCTCTGATTTAAACCTTTTTTTCAGACAGACAGACAGACAGACACACAAAGACAGACAGACAGACAGACAGGCACACGCACGCACACACACACACACACACACACACACACACACACACACACACACACACACACACACACACACACACACACACACACACACACACACACACACACACACACACACACACACACACACACACACACAAACTCTCACTCACACAAGGCTACTGACAGCTTTTGCCAAGGACAATGTCGTCTGACAGGGCCCCCCATGCAATGCATACAATGTAATGAAAAGTTCATTTTGGACCCCCTCTCTCCCTGGACACGGGACAACTGACCTCTTTTTCCACTCTGTCAGCTTCCCTGCACACACACACACACGCACACACATACACACACGCACACACACACACACGCGCGCGAGCACACACACACACACACACACACACACACACACACACACACACACACACACACACACACACACGCACACGCACACACACACACACACAGAAGCGGTGATGGGAGTGCTAAGGATACAGGTGTTTCATATCCTCTTCGACCCCTCCCACGCTACCTCTTTTCTCCATCTCCATGGAAACTCTTGTGTCCACGCATGGAGACTCTGAGTCAAACTTATTAAATGGTCATCATTACATTACATTACATTTGGTAGACGCTTTTATAAAAAGCGACTTACAATCAAGGACATTGTCATAGCATACAACACTTGCAGATAGAAAATGCACAGGAAATATACAGAACAATCGGTGCAAATGCAAAGTGGGATTAGTTCGTTTTTTTCTTTGGGGAGGTCGTGTTAATCAATCATATTCAGAGCTGTATGGTCTTCAGCTCAGCTGCACACTGTAGGATTTAGAGTAGAGTAGAGTAGAGTAGAGTAGAGTAGAGTAACTTTATTGATCCCTGGGGGGAAATTAAGGTGGCATGTAGCTTACATAAATACACAGACATAATGCCCACTGCAGTAAGTTGGGGGAGGGAAATAAAGACCAGAGAAAAATAAATAAAAAGGCAATTGTGCAAAAACATATTCTGTGAGTTGAAGTAGACAAGAGATTGCCATGACCGAGAATGAGTGTTGACTGGTAAGTCTATGATGTAGTATAGAGAAATTAGAGAACTAAGACATAAATAGTTTCAAATTCAGAACATAAATCCTGGTTAGGTGCATGAAGACATTCTGCAAAAAGGAAAGTGATCATTAGTGTGTGTAGAGGTGAGATGGAGCGAAGTAAGATGATGCAGTTGGACAAAGTATGAGGCTGCCCTTTCAGTGGCAGTTTCAGTTTATTGGCTCTCTGTATGGAAGCTCATTTTAAAGATGCCCTTTTTTGCAAGTGTTTTACGTTTTTTTGCGTATGTAGCTTTTGTTTTGAGTTTACCTTTGATGTTGCATATTGCACTGCAGGGCTGTTGTGTTTGCACCTACTTTTCTTCCACCCGCCACCTCTCACCTAAAAAAAGTATACTCTATGGGGAAGAAAAAGTTTTACTTCTCTTGCTTGAGGGAACAAATGTAATAATATACCATAGAGGTGTCTCAATGAGCTCCAGCAACATCTGATCACTAATGATAGATTGTATAAATTATTGTCAAATGCACATTTGCATAATTAATAAGTTTAGTACGTACACAATAATAACAATGAATATATAGAACATCTCCCAGTTTTCATCTCACATCTCTCAATTTGTGTCTGTCTGACAGTCTGTCTGACTGTCCTGACATTCAAACAAAAAAATCATCAGACTAATCAACTGCTGTAGTACTACTACGCTAGTACCACACTTGTTTGCAGCCCTTGTGACCCATGTGTGTGACAGTGGACATTACGCGACGAGCCAGAGGCGGATTAATATAGCCCCGGGCCCCAAGGCTACAGGTTGCCGTGGGCCCCCTAGAATGCCAGTTTCACGATGAAATGACATAGACTGTGTCATAATTATAAACAAGGAATTAAGAGTAACATTTCTACCAGAGGAGTATTATGAAGATTGAACTGTACTCAATATTGCATCTCGTCACAGTTCTTCAATTTTTGACCCTTGGCCAATCGGGGGGCCCCTGGCAGGTGGTGGCCCCTAGGCTGCAGCCATATCCAGCCTGTGCATTAATCCGGCCCTGGCGGCAGGCGCGCTGACATTTGCAGCGATGTGACTTGGTGCAGGGGATGGATGGAGCACTGAGCGGCACTGGGAAGGCGGGTCGGTGTGGTGGGCTCACAGAGTTTCGCTTCCCTGCTGAAACTTGGTCAGGTGCTCTAGTTTGGAGAACCTTGGGATGTGTAGCACCTCAACCGGTCCACAATGTCCTTGTTTCAGTGGTGGAGAAACAAACACGAGAGGCCTGATTTCAGTAAAAGGATGTTGAACTCAAACAGGCTTACAGTAACATGCAGAGCCAATATGTTTTCCTGGATATCTGCATGAATGTGTCTTTTTACTTCATGGATGTTGCACCTGCCTCAAGATGAATTTAATTTCATATGTGCACTCTTTTGCTCAGAGTCAAGTCAGGCATTTCACAAAAGACACAGTGCTTCAAAATGTAGTAGCATATATCAGTGAAATTAGTTTATGGCATGTGGAACAACAATTGTTTAATTCCACTCAAACTGAAAGATATAAAAGAAGTTTGAATTGAAGTTGATCTATTATATAAAATGCACATTTTATTTAGGTGCAGTACTTTAAATTGATATATCTTCCTATGAGGGTATGGGGCCATGTGATAATGTATGAAATGCATCAGGTAATATTGAAATTCTCAGATGATAATGCCGTACAGCATATTTTGGAAAGTGTTAACTTGCTAAATGAGAAAAATTGAATTTCATGACTCCATGTAAAGTGAACCCTTGGCCGTACAAGCAGGCACACTATAAAAAGCATGCTAGAAATGGTAAATGGACTGCATCTTGGGGGACGCTGTGGCGCAAGCCCCCAAATTTGGGCTTGCATGCCCACCCTTGGGGACCCTGGTTCGAGTCCGGCCGGGGTCATTTCCCGATCCTCCCCTGTCTCTCTGCCCCATTCGCTTCCTGTCACCATCTTCAACTGTCCTGTCAAATAAAGGCATAAAAGCCCCTACAAAATTTTTTTTAAAGGACTGCATCTTTATAGCACCTTTCCACGCCTTCGAGCACAAAAAGTGCTTTACATTGTATGCCTCGCATTCACCCATTCATACTCTCATTCACACACCAGTGGCTAAGGCCGCTACGCAGGGCACCCTGCCACCATGAGCATCTTGGGGTTAAGTATCTTGCTCAAGGACACATCGATGAGGTCAGGCAGAGCGGGACTCGAACCTGCAACCTTTGTTTGGCTGTTCACATGCTTCATACATTCTATTAAGGTTTTGCATATCAGAGTTAAATTTTTCACCATCCACAAACAATTGACATATGAACTCCAGTAAAAGACAGGAAAAACATGAATAATGACATAACATGCCCTAAAACCACCAAAGAAACAAATCAGAAAACTCTCTCACACAAACTGGAGCACTTAACCGATGAACAAAAAAAAGGACTTTAGCAGAAGCAGACCATTGGTGGTCCAAGCGTTTGCTCCCTGTCTATAACTTCCCCTCTGAGTAACCACACTACTTTCACTGTCACCTCATAGTTATAACAAAACCAGAGCAGTTACTGTAGCTGTGCTGTGCTGTGCTGTGGAGTGCAGATACCTCCTCCCTGCACTGACCTCCTGTGCACTGTACCATGGACTCTTTTTTTAAACCCAATTAGAAAACTCCAACTCCCATTGTGACACCGTACACTCCACAGCACACAAGTGAACACTGCACACAACTAAATTGCATTTATGCATCACCCGGGCAAGGGGCCAGCCTTCAATGGCACCCTAAGGGAGCAGTGCGGTGGGACGGTACCATGCTGAGAGTACCTCAGTCATGGAGGAGAGGTTAATTACTCCCCCGACCAACCTGGCGGGTCGGGAGTCGAACTGGCAACCTTTGGGCTACAAGTCTGACGCCCTAACCGCTTACCCATGACTTATCTGCATCGCTGTAGCTCAGCTCTCAAAAGTCAGATCAATCAGATATGATGTGCAGGGCGGGATTACAGTAAGACGCACCCTCAACTAAAGGTTGTTGTAGGCCCCCACATAACCAAATTCCATGAACAAATTACATACACCCTTAAAAATGATGGGTTGAAAATAACCCAATTCTTACTACCGTGCTGGGTAACTATTGGACCAACTTCGCATTGGGTTGTATTTATACAATGAATTGGGTTATAAATTTCAACCCAACAGGTTGAGTAAAACAATTAACTCAAATGTGGGGTTATTTCTAACCAAACCGTCATATTGAATGTACTTTATTGTTGGGTTATTACATCATATCCTATATATGGGTTATACAGCCCCAATATTCTGTTTAAATTACTTAATTATGAAGTTAAATTTACCCAATAAATGTATCACTTATTATATGTGACACAGACTGTGCAAAATAAGCACACCAGTTTGTGCAATACATTGATTTTATTTTCCCATTTTGTTTTCACACTTTTCACACAACAAAGATGATTGCATTTAAATATAAAATAGAGCAATATAACAGACATGTTATCATACAGTCAAAAAAGGCAGGAAGGGATATTATTCAAAAACATGGACAAAAAAATGGAAAAATTATAGGGTAACAACACACTGGGAAACACTTTCAAGCATTGCACATTATGGAAAACTCATTATTTACTAATATAGAAAAATAATATAGCCTACTTTTTCAATATACACTTTCAAAGTTTACAAAGAAGACCCACGTTGAAAGTGAAGGGCATTATGCCTTCAAGTTGTTTCTATGAGCACATTTTTACTTGGGAATAGAACGGGGAAAGGTAATATGAGAACCTCAATGTTGATACAGAGATAAATAAATGTGTTTGTAAGACTGCTTTGTGACAGTACCTAAAAACTAGAAACAAGCAAATAGCTGAGGTCATTGTAGTGTCACCATGAATTTGCTGTATTGGTGTAAACCAGGGGTGGGGAACCTACGTCTGGAGGGCCAATTGCGGCCCTTGAGGCCGTTTTATCCACCCCCTGAGACAATTTTAATGTTATGCAGCTTCATATGAAATATGGCATATTTTGTAAAAGAAACATTTGCAATACAATGAAAGTTACATTCAGGGGACATATAGAAGTTAAGGTCTGTTTTAAGGTGGCTGCATTCCATATAGGCCTAGAGTGCAGGGGGAAATCCTTTGTGTTAATTGTACGGCCCTCGGAGGACTTTCACGGCCCTCAGAGTAATTTGAAGTGGCCCTTCAAATGAAAAAGGTTCCCCACCCCTGGTGTACACTTACAATAATACACAGTGTTTCCAAAACCAAATGTGTAGAGCAGTGCATTCTGTGTAGAATTTGCAATAAAATCTTAGCTGGGTGTCCCTTTTAAAGGACTGTGCGCATTGAAGCTGGCATTGCTGCCTCCGCCTCCTGGGTACAGAAGCCTCGTCAAAACTCTCTCGGCCTCTGAATGAAAAGAAAAACACACATGCAACATTTAGTTACAAAATTATAAAATGATGATGACATTGCAAGACACAGGTCAGACCATCTGTGAAATAAATGGCTAAATAAGAAAGTGTTAGCTAGTAAAGAAAGTGTTGGCTATTAAAAACAAATATCAGAAAACAAAAATGCTTCTGATATGAGGATCCAATTGAATGAGGTCAAATCACTAGCAATGAAACTCAATTTGGTCAGGGCTTAAGTGTATAAGGATGCACTAGTGGTAGCCAAACTATTGCAACACGGACAAAACAGTGACTTACCCACAGTAGGCTAGGCTAATGCCTCCTTTCTTTCAGCAACATCCAAGCAAATAGCCTAAAAAATGGTGAGAAACACATTTGAAATTATTCTAACTGAATAATAGGCTGCATCCATTTAGTTGCAGCAAAATATATTTTTAAGTAGGCTATGCTCATCACATTACACCAAGGAGGTCTATCATTGCCTTACACCAATGTCAATACATTATTTTTCTTTGAAAAGCACCGTATTCGCTATGGCCTGCCCACACCGAAAACTATAAATAGGGCCCACTACTCACGTCAGTCAGTCGGTGCACTGCAGGTGACCGCGATTTCCTCGGGTTACTGTTGTTCCTGGAACGACATCGCAAAGTTGGCCCTGGATCAACATCTGGTTTATCTTACGTATGTAGGTATTGGGCCTATTCTTTGTCTGATTCCAAAAATTAAAGGGCATGCCAAGTGCCGCCACGGTGGTTATGGTAGGCTATATAGCCTACGGCTCTGGTTATGGATAGGCTACAGTGGCTACTACGATGTGGAACTGTGCCTAAACCAAAACTAATTCCTAAACATAACCTGTCAGTGAAAATGTGTGTACACCAACCTAACAACATGCCAAACTATGCCTTTACCAAAACATATTCCTAAACTTAACCTGTCAGTGAATAATGTATTTTGTAACAGCATGCCACTTCTGCATACTGATCTTACGCCATACTGCAGAAGACGTTACTGGCGCAAAATCTGACATAGATGACCACTCAAACCAGATGTTGATCCAGGGCCGACTTTTCGATGTTGTTCCAGGAACAACAGTAACCCGAGGAAATCGCGGTCACCGTGCACTGCACTGTGACAGGTGACAGCTGTTCAGTCCTGGACGTCTCCTTCCTTTTTTTCATAGCTGCAATCATATAGCAAATAGAAAGCCACAGAGGTAGTAGCTATACCATGCTCGCTGACATACTGTGTTAACCGCCCTGACATGTCTGTATATCGAAGCCCACTTCGCGGACGTCCAGGCTTATCTGAAAAGCTAGTTCTAAAACCACACACTAGCTGCATCAGCCATGAACTAGCCTACCTTGAGCAGAGCTGCAGATGCCAGCGGCAATAGTCCAACTGAATAGGGATACACGGCACGTCCGTATTTTCCGTTGTTGTTATTATTAATTTCTCTAACTTGTGCTGATTTGTGCTAGCCTACTTATTCCACGCGAACTCGCGGCAGAGAGTTGATAATATTTGCCCGCCGAGAGACCAACTTCAGAGCGGCGGCACTGCGGCCAGTTATTTGTATCAACCAGAGACGTGCGCTCAGGGTAGGCAGGGTAGGCACTGCCTACCCTAGGATAAATTTCTTAAAAATAAAAAACTAACACATGTTTTAAAAAACTATTCTTGAGAGTTCACATGCATAACAAAAACATTAATTTATAAATTAGTTGTTAAAAGCAGGCTACAGTAACCGGAGACCGATCAAAACCCCAAGTTCGCATGAAGCAAAGCGCTCAGGTTTGGACAGGTTGCCATGAGAACGCGTCGCGCAGCCTTGGCTGGTAGGTGAAGGCTCAGCTTTCGAATGCCAGGCAGAGCCAGGGTAGGCACGCTTTGACTCTGCCTATCTTGCCCTCAACGCTGTCAATGTAGAAGTTGGCGCATGCGTATTATCTATCACAGAGACTGTCAATGGAGAGCAAAAGCAGAGCCTTTCGCGATGGCGGGAATACTAAAGCCAATCACAGCTGCCAACATGAAAAATTGTTACAATTCAGGAAGCCTTCAAGTATGATAGCAACAACAGCTAGCAAGCTACGGCTTGTTCAAACTCTAGCCGTACAGAAAACATGGCAGTCTTTGGCGTTTTGCCTTTATTACAAAAAAATCCGAGAAGTAGCAAGAAAGATGGTTCAGATGACAGGCAATAGCTGAGCCGTTTGCAATCGCTGCATTGTGGAAATATTCAACATCAGATGGGTAGCAGCTTCAAGTAGTTTGAACACACTGGGACAAAATATCTTCATCATGTCAACCACCCCGGGCTTTTAATGGAACTAACTTGCATGGAAAACATACTCGTGATTCTGCTTTAAGGTAAGATTCATCTAATTATTAAGCTGTGGGTAGCCAAATTTTAACATGAACATGCTCAAGTTTGTCGTGGTGCCTTTTGTTGATGGGTCAGGGAGGTGTTGACATTGAAGATTGGTTGTGCTGTGGACACGAATAGACTATGTGTGTGTTATTATGGACGCGAGATTGTTTTTTGAGCGTACGACATGACTTCATTTTCCTAATTTATTATGATGATGACTTAATACACGATGCGTGAGGTGTGTGGAGCCTGTTAGCAAGTTGACGTGCAGCTGTGTTCTTTTGAAGTGCGCTGTGTACGAGATCAACGTTGGGCTCGAATGACTGGCATGGGTGCTCACCGCACTCAGAAATTGACTTGATTTGAAACACCTTGCACAACCGTTGCTGAAGTGTTTGAGAATACAATCACGCACAAGAATGAGTCTCAGAAGTGTTTTCGTTGGTTTACTCGATGTAGGCCTACCAGTATTTACTGTCTGAATGCACCACCGCTCATGTTTGTTGAGTTCGCAAGCAACCCGCCCCCTTGCCAACTTTCCTTCTTGTCTGCGAGTGTTTGATTAGCAGCACAAAATGCGTCAACGAAGCAGGAGCTGTTACCTAGGTTGGTTTATTGCTAAATGTTCGTTTCCCCTCACATGCTATGGTGTGATTCACAGTTGGTGAACTAGACATTTTATCTTCTAAACAAAGTAGGCTACACTGCCACCCTGCATCCTCCATGTGAAACACCCTGGCATTTGCAACAGAATAAACAGAAGAGGAGCAAAGTCAACTGCTAAAGCCAAAAGTTAAAGCTTTCCCCCCAAAATGCTGTGATGTTGTAGCTTTCTAAATTATTGTAAAATGTAGGCCTACAGGTCCTTAAATGTGTACAGAGTAGGCTATGGGTCCTTGAGCTACCAATTTGGCAATTTGACAAAAAAACAAACAAAAAAGTCTAGCTGGCCTTTTCAACAAATTGAAATTATGCATTTTCACTTATTGTTTCAGATGTAAGGTCTACAGACAATGTCCAAATGTCTAATAGTTTAGCCTATTTACTTATTTAGTTATTAGAGCTGTGGTGGCTAAGCACTGATGGCATTTTATCTTATAGCCTACTTTATATTTACAGTATTTAGAGAAACATAGGCCTACTAATTTGTTGCACATTAAAGACCTTATCAGCATACTAGGTGAATAGGCCTAGTTGCCGATCCAAGCCATACTATTTGTTCAAAGTTTTTAGTCTTTTATAAAGGTTTTTAGCTGATAGTGACTCTCCAGATTTGGTTAAAATGCAGGAAATTGCATCTAAGAAATACATTTTTTTCTGGGGGAGGACCCCCAGACCCCGCGCTAAAAAATACACAAAAAATATTTATTTTCTATATTTACTGCCTACCCTACCATACCCCTCACTGCACGTCACTGGTATCGAGAGTTACCGTGGAAACCAAAAGACGGTTGGACACAGATTGAAGTTACAGGCGAGTTTCGTGAAATTAAAATTCATCCCATCTGGTTTCGAGACGAGATTCATTCCAATGTTTCTTATGATTAGATAAGTTGACTCCATTTCCATTGGTTTAGGTAATTGAGAGTAACCAACGGTTTAGGTTTGTGTAGAGACTACCTTGGGCAACGGTCTTCCTATGGATTCATACTTCAGGTCGATCGTATGGAAGATAAGGAATGCGTTGGATGAACGAATGGCTATCACACATCTATCAGCTTTAGGCAGTTAACTAAAGTTAGCTGGAGACAAAACAGTAAAAACACATTACAAACCTTCATTTTTGTTGAAGACTCCGGTCAGTTCACTTCTTCCAGGGCGGGCAGGCAGAAAGAACGTTATCTGCAGGGAACTCTGATTTCAAACGTAGCAGGGCAACACAGTGTTGGGTACAATAAACCAGTGAGTTGGGTTATTGTGTAACCTAACTAATAACCCAATCAGTAGAGTAGCATAGATGTTCCCCACTGTACCAATATTGAGTTAGAATAACCCAACACGGCATTAGAATAACCCAACACGTTTACCCAGCAGCTGTTATTCAGCACTTGGGTTGACAAAACAACCCAGCATTTCTTAGTGTGTAGGTGGTGTTATAATTTAGCCAGGCTGTGCCATCCTAGTAGTGACGCAACACCTTCAGCGTTGCTTTTAGTCAGGCCAGGAGCAATACAAATATCGTTTCTGGAATTGTTTGGGAACTCCTTCCACTTTGTCGGGAAGCAAACAACCAGTAGCAAACCAAGGGAGGTGGGTCATGCCGTTTGGGAAATGTATAAAATGTTATGCTCTTAGTCAGACCAAGTCTCAAAGAGATTTGAAAGTCGATGATAATCAGGTTAGTTATAATTCTGACAAGTTTTATTACTTATCAAAACAAATGGACAAGTCTGCCAACTGTGCACTGGAGTTTTAACAACATTCGTCTGGCCCCCTCCGAGGTGGCTGGAGCCATATCTAGCCAGTGCAGTAGTATGGCCCTGATGGTGGGTGCTTGCGGGGTGATATGCATGTCTATTGGTGTCTCTGTAAATCTCACTGCCTCTCTCTTTCTCTGTCTTTCTCTCTCAGTGTGTGTGTGTGTGTGTGTGTGTGTGTGTGTGTGTGTGTGTGTGTGTGTGTGTGTGTGTGTGTGTGTGTGTGTGTCAGGGATGGAAATAAGCACCCGTCCACCTGCCAATGACGGGTGAAATATGTCAACCCACCAGTCACCTTGACGGGTGAAATTTTTCTATAGGCGCCCGGGTTGATGCTGAATTATACGCAGCATCCAACATCAAAGGTTTGAGCAAATTGGTTATGAAGAGAGTTATTGGCATCACAATAACTGAATTCATGACCTCTGAAACAAAAGTATTGATCAGAAAATGATCTTACTTGGCATTACAATCTTTGGAACGATTGAATATGAACTGGTAAAATGGTGACTGGTAAAACTTGTCAGTGACTGGTGGATTTTATAATCTACCTGCTACAGTGACTGGTGGGGAAAATGTTTAAGTTTCACCCCTGGTGTGTGTGTGTGTGTGTGTGTGTGTGTGTGTGTGTGTGTGTGTGTGTGTGTGTGTGTGTGTGTGTGTGTGTGTGTGTGTGTGTGTGTGTGTGTGTGTGTGTGTGCAGAGGCGATTCTAGGGTAATGTGGGGCCCCAAGCGAAAATTCAAAGGAATGAACATTTGAAACAAAATCGCCACTAACGTAGTAAAGTGTGAGCTGCTAATTACTACAAAGGGGCTTGGGGGCCCCTTGGGAATGCGCCTCTGTGTGTGTGTGTGTGTGTGTGTGTGTGTGTGTGTGTGTGTGTGTGTGTGTGTGTGTGTGTGTGTGTGTGTGTGTGTGTGTGTGTGTGTGAGCATGAGTGGGTTTTGTCTACCCTGACCTTAAAAAGAAAGAAAATGTGGCTCCCCCACCTACATGACCCCTAACAACCCGGTTACCTGCTCCGTATGACAGGAACAAAGATTTGCAACCAACAAATGACATAGACCTATATGTAACAATTACACTGGGGGAACTCAGTTCAGCATAAACAACCGGTTATACAAAGTAATATCACACCACAACTGTCGGCATCCGATCACATCTGTTGTCCTATATGAAATTACTTGAAAATGCTGTGATGGAGTGACCATCACTAGGGTTGTGGGTGTGTTCTGACTGTCACGCCAATGAGCCTGGCTCTTTGATATAGCGGTTCTAGTTCAGTACCTAGAAGGCCGGGGTTCGAGTCCCGGCAGGGCATCTCTACTCCCCTTCGCTATGGTGTCAGATGTGGGATGGCTACTGTGAGGCCATCGGAAGCGTACCCATTGTGTGTTAGCCATAATTCCATGTGAGGGACCCCCAGGATTGGTGAAACCAGTGCAAGGGACCCCATTGATGGGTGAAGTATAGATGATGGGGCACACTGAATGGGAGACGCATGATGGGCAGTTGCCTGAGCGACACCATGATTTTGTGAAGCGCAGAGGTGGAAGGCCAAGGGAAACCAATGTGATGGAGTGACCATCACTAGGGTTGCGGGTGTGTTCTAACCAACGAGCCTGGCTCTTTCGTGTAGTGGTAAGAGCTACAGTTTAGGAGCCTGGCTGTGTCCTTGACGCAACGCTTTCAGCGTTGCAACTATTCAGGTCAAGAGCAATCCAAGTACTTTCTGAGTCTTCCCACCTTGTCGGTAAGCAAACAAATATAAGCAAACCAAGGGAGGCGGGTCAACGATGCCGTTTGGGAAATGTTAATTGTTATGCTCTTGGTCAGACCAAGTCTCGAAGAGATTTGAACGTCGATGATAATCAGGCTACCAGTTTAGTACCCTTGAAGGCTGGGGTTTGAGTCCCGGCAGGGTAACTCTACTCCCCTTTGCCTGTACAAACGCACACTGTTCATCTCTAATTAATATCTTATCGATCTACATTTGAAGTTTTCTCAGTCATAGGACAACAACAAGAAAGGCACAAACTCATACTTTATCTAAAATATCTATTACAGTAAACAGTGTATCACACTTTTCATGTAACACCAAAGGATGACTGTACAACAGAGTGAGATTGTTATTAAACCCGTCTGGTGTGCTTCTGGTAAGTCTATTTTTAAAACCAAAAAAAGAATTGCTTTCGGCAGGTGATTCCCCAGGGCCACATTTACCCACGTCCTCTCCAGAAAAAAAAAACAGCACACACACACACACACGTAGCCACAACACACGAGACTGAGCAGACCTATACGGCTCATTCACACAGACACACAGACACCCACGCAATATAGACATGTGGCTTGGTGTCATAGATTCAGCTCTGGTATTGTCTGCTTAATGGTGGACAAAGCTGAGGGAGGGCTTTGCTTTTCTCTTTCTGGTCTGATTGAAGCCTGCGCAGACTAGTATGTGAAAAGTCAACTCAAAAGGAAACCGAACTGTATGCCGAGAGAGAGAGTGAGTGCGGGGCAGAGACGGAGCGTGTTCATCAAATCTAAACTGTTTAAAGGTAAACTCACAGACACATATTCAGCATTCTCTTCTCTTCAGCATTCACACATTCTCAGTGTGACAAACACCACCACCACAACCAACAACAATGGCTATAGTAAGCAGTAAGCAGCATGTTGGTGATTTCCCCCACCTGAAACACAGGACAGCACCCTCAATCTTTCCACCAGGCTAGCAGGCCAACATGGCGCCAGGGCTGGACTGGCGATAAGGCACACAGGGCATGTTGATGATTTTGGCCTGATCCTACCCTCAATGTAGTGGTGTCAGTCCTAATTCCACAACAGCAGACATCTCTGAATCAGATTTAGGTATTCATTTTGGCTGTTGTGGTCAAAATAGTTCCTAATAGGTGACTATCTCGACAGGCTTCATTATCTCAATGCCTGGCGAATCAGTCTGGATTGAAAATGCCCCGTCTGAATTTTTTGTCCCAGTCCAGCCCTGTATGGCGCTTATTTCTCACCCTTGGACCCCCCGTCACTGACTTGCTTGATGGAGGAGGAAGTAGTGATGGCTCGCATCCTCACCCTCACCCTCACCCTCACTTGCAATGTTGTTTGCTCTCTGTCTGTCTTTTCTCTCTCTCTCTCTTTCTCTTTCTCTCTCTCTCTCTCTCTCTCTCTCTCTCTCTCTCTCTCTCTCTCTCTCTCTCTCTCTCTCTCTCTCTCTCTCTCTCTCTCTCTCTCACAAGACTTGAAACCCTTACAAGAGAGTGTGGGTGTCTTCAGGAAGAAACGTTTCCACAACAACCAGTCAATTACTATAGTAGTCACCAACATTTTCCATATTTTCAGCCACAGAGGGATGACTAAATACTGATGAACGGCATGTAAACAGGATGCTGTAACAGACACTTGTGAGACCTGTGGCCAGTTTTTTTTTGTTTTCAGTATACCTGAGGTTGGGTTGTGAATGAACTGAAAAGTATAGTGAAAAAAGGAGGACACAAAACATCCCGCCACGGTTTGGGGTGAGAGTTCATTTTGATAGTGTGTGCCCCCACACTTTGGAACAGGCTCCTAAAAATAGATCTTTGATCTTCTGTGCACAAACATGTAAGAGTTTCACACATCTAAGGTGTTTTTGGGCCACTTGAAAAAGAGATGCCTCTCCTTTCCTGGTGACGAGTAAGTCGAATATGGGCACAACCCATTAGTTCATTTAAATTAATTCATGAAGGTCCATTACAAAAATGCCACACAATACAGGTGAGGGAAAATATGGATTTTATCCATATGTACATTTTAATGATCTTGAGCTTGATCAAGACAGGAGTTTGCCATCAGCAGTAGGAAATTCAACACTGTGGCTGCATTTCAGGATGTCAGTCTTCACAAGCATATGTGAGTAAAGCACATGAGCTAAGCTGAAACACCTACAGTTTTTCTCGATTGGTTTGGCTAATTTCTCGAAACTGAGATGACATTCTCAAAACAACACGGACAAATCTCCAAACCAACTTGCAATTTCCCACAACAGAATGGCATTTCTCATTGCTTTCATCAAATCTCAAATGCTTTGTACATCTCTGCAGATGGCACAAGTACCCATCAGTTGACACATTGAGCATACATTTAGCACATTTTCCAAATAAATCGACCTTTGTTATCTAAACGAATTAGACAATTCTCAGTCTAATGGTTGCCCTCTCCAAAACATGTCAGCATGATTTCATTGTGTGAGTCATCATATGCAAAGTAGTCTACACAATTGTCAAAACAGTCAAGGACATAATATTTTAAGAATTTCTTTACTGTAAACAGTAAATTCATGACAGTGTTCAACAGGCCAGATGGTATTGTAACTTTACTAGTTTGTAGAAAATAATTTTACAACCGTGTATACTAATGTTTCCTCTGTTATTTGGCTAATTTCTTGACATCTTTTCAAACGTCATTCTGTGGAAGGAATTTAGTGTAGTTTCGACACACAGGTAAACTGTTTTTGGAGTGATATTAGCAAGTTATGAGGATCCATGTCGTAATGCTGAACCATCCAGTTTATTTTGACAGAATGACTAAATGAATGCAAATGAGCCAAACCAATTGAGAAGGATATATGCCATTTTTATGGTACTGACTATTTATGTGGAAGAAGGTTTAGTGCTGATGCAAGAATGAGCTGTTTTGGGAGGTATATGACATTTTGCTAGTTATCTGAACTGTTGTGCAGAAGTGTAAGAATGTTTGGCCAAATGACCCAAAATGTATAGAAATGTCATCTCGGTTTCAAGAAATTAGCCAAACCAATCGAGAAAAACTGTAATAGAAAACTGCACTGCAATGAGCAGGGCCGGTCAGGGGGCAGAGGAAGGGCCATCATTTTTTCAGGACACATACATTGGCTGTTTTGTATGTATGTATGTATGTATGTATGTATGTATGTATGTATGTATGTATGTATGTATGTATGTATGTATGTAGCCTATGTATGTATGTAGGCCCTATGTCTGTCTGTATGTATGTATTTATGTATGTATGTATGTATGTATGTATGTATGTATGTATGTATGTATGTATGTATGTACAGTATGTATGTATGTATGTATGTATGTATGTATGTATGTATGTATGTATGTATGTATGTATGTATGTATGTATGTAGCCTATGTATGTATGTATGCATGTATGTATGTATGTATGTATGTATGTATGTATGTATGTATGTATGTATGTATGTATGTATGTATGTATGTATGTATGTATGTATGTATGTATGTATGTATGTATGTATGTATGTATGTATGTATATCATGTCACAGTCATTGGCTGTTCAGCACACGGGCCACAACAGGGGCCAGGAGGATATAGGGCCCCTGGTCAACCCTGGCCCCTGTCTAGAACGGCCCATGGCAATGAGACCTGCTGAGATCTATACGCCCTAGCGGGTATATTTATAGAAGACACATGTCCAGGTTTTTTACTAGTTTCAGTGCCTTATGGAACACAGGTATGTGCTGTTTTCGGTTCCTCAGTCAATTCTGGGAAGCGGAGAGAACCTTACTCACATTCAATCACTCTGCAACAGGTTGTCGGCTTTTAAAATATATTTTTAAAGCTTTTTAAAGCATTAATAACACTGCCCATCATGCTTTAACATTCCGCACAATTTTATTTTCATGCAGGATGTCTTCAGTAGTGGGCTGTGGAGAAAAAACACATCTCATCATTTGGCAATGTGTAAAAATGAAATTCGTAAATGTGTGTGTTTGTTCTCACCATCTCTCCCTTTCTTTTTGTGCACACAGTTTCAGAATAAAGTCCTTTATAAAAAAGTTGATTTAAAAAAAGCATGCGTGCATGCCTACAGACGGACAGACAGACAGACAGACAGACGCACGCATGCGCGCACACACACACACTCAGATTTGGAGCGCATTTATTTCGCAGAATGATTTGCATTGCTCCTCCCTCTGTCTCTCTTTTTTGTTTTTCATCACTCCGTGTTAAACTAACACTCAGTGTTAAACTAACATTTTCTCACCGTTTATGGTTTGTGGACACTTTGCCTGGCCTGGTGACTAAGACACGATGAATATCTTTACAGTGATGAAGTACTGTATGCCTTTGATGTGACTGACAGTGGTCGTATTAAAGGGGAAATCTTGCCAAACGGTAGGCCTAGCTCCAAGCGCCATCAAACTGTCAGCCTGAATCATGCCGTATCTGGGAAATCAAACCCCAAAGAAATCCCCCACCCTGGCTCAGTCCTATGAGCTGCTGCCTGCTGGTGCATGAAGGAGAGAATTGACATCCCTTTCAAGCAGAGTCTCTATGACAAACTTACCACCAAAATTGTAATGTTAAGTCAGAGCCTAATGCATTCTGCTCAGCACTGTAATAGCCGTTGAAAAGACTTAAAGATGCACTGTGTAGGATGGTGGTCAGAGTAGGTATGGCAACTATGCTGCTCATTGAAACTGTGCTACCTATTGCCAAATTTAATCTTCTCATGAATATTTACTAAATAATACACTAATATTTACCAGTACGACCAAAGTATAGTAAGCTTTGCAGTTAAAAATGTTTATTTCTGGAAATTCAAAATGGCGCGCTTTAGAGAAGATCCCCCTTTTCATGTGTGAAAAGTGATTTTTTTTTCAGTCATAATGAATACTTACAATTTGATGGTGGTGGCAAATATTCTTGGAAGAGGTAACATTTTTGAATGGACAGCATAAATTCTGGAAATAAACTACTAAAACTAGACTACTAGACTACTACAACATTACACAGAGCCTTTTAAATTACGACTTGGTCGATGACATTCTGGGGACAGTACATTTGTAAAACGGATCATGTCCTAACAAATGAATCTGCTACTTAAGAATTTTGGGTAATGTCATAGGAATGTTCAGTTATTATGATGTGGCTACTTTTTTGTCAGCAATCAATGAGTCGGATCACCAGCGATCCCATCTGCACGAAAGACCTACATCACACCAGCTCAAATGATCCTCCACAACACAACAGGTCATTCCAGTAGGCCTATGTGATTGTTCATCTGTAGGAGGACAGTGTAGAAAGTCAGAGGAAGACAGCATGGTAACAAATGGGGAGTCACTTCAATAAATCCAGAGTTGGATTTACAATGCTGTTGAGAGCCAAATTACTCCATTAGTAGACTTAACTGTTACACTGACCAAAGAGTAAAATTGATTGTTATGCCTCTCTGAAACTGAGTTCACTTAAATACATCAACAGTTGCATTTTTAGTGTGATGATATGGATGCCGTATATATATATATATATATATGGCCCAGTGGTGTAGTCTACGTAGAACGCAGGTATACGGAGTATAACCACTTCTAAATTTCAGGGATTTCAGTATACCCATTTAAAATGTATTGATCCATTAATTAGAATGGCACAAATATATACAGTATACCCACTTCAAAAAATGCTCAAGTATACAGTATACCCACCATAAAAAAGTGGACTACACCACTGATATGGCCGCGATGCCGACATGAGAGACACCAGACTAATCACAGAGATAGACGTTCTTGAGATGGAGACAGACAAGTTACCCAGCAGGACGGCACCCCATTTCTCTTAAATCAGCTGAGCGCAGTGGAGTAGTGTGTGGGTGGATGTGGGAGTGGGTGAGGAGGTGGCGTTATTATTTTACTGAAGGGAGTGGGCGGCTGCTGCCTGCATTCCCACTGAGGGGAGGTGTAGAGGGGAACTTCTCACTCGCATGTTGGCTAAATCTGTGACTGACAGGGCGTCTGTATGTTACTAAACAGTTTTACTAAAATGCCTTTGGTCTTTCTTTAAGTGTTCCTTCCATTTACTGTCATCATGTTATTCAAGCACTGAGGTGTGAATCCCACACTCAATAGCCTATTTTTATCATTATTTCCCCCCTCATTAATTTTTATCTGTGCTTTTGTGCAGTCTGTGCTGGTGTATACAATAGCAATACATGTATAGACCCTACAATAAAAATCAACATTTGTTTTTGCACTTTTAGAAAATATATGTTTAACCATTTCAGAGCAGAGTTTTTATTGGATATATCATTTTCTACTTTTTTGTTCAATGTTTGTTTTTCCCCCAAATAGGTTTATATTAAAGATCATGAAAAAAAACACACAGCAGCATTATCATTAATGCTGCTGTGTTTTTTTTCCTTTTCATGTCATCTAGTTTATCAAAAACGGTTTACATGATAAACACATGTAGTCTTCCATTTTGGTCACCCTAGGTTGGAATTGGAGCTATGGTAAACTACTAAGATATGGACCGTTTCACCAAGTTTATTCAATGAGGTTATAGCCCATGCTGATTGGCAAATCAAATTCAGATGGGTCTTCACCCTGTTACAAATTGATGAACAATTGCTTTAAAGGGAAAATGCTTTGACATGTTTGTGGGTATTAATTGTATGTAGATGACACTATGAATGTCAAACTCACTGTGCATTGGTACAAACATGATCAAGTCATATAACACTCTATGAATAGCAACTTTTCTGCTTATCTCATTTACAAAAATGAAATCAATACAGAAATATGATACATAAAATAGAACTGAAACACTTCTCAATGTAATTATGTACCCCATAGTATAATAGTTTGTGCATTGACTTTCAAGACAAAATTTCGCATGGCCTTTCGGGGCATGATTACTGAGAAAAACTTACAAGCAATATCTTTGCATGACTCTTTATTTGTGTGGAAACAGCTAAAGGTTAACAGATTAGGAGGTGACCAATGGTCTTCGCTTCGGGTTGATAAAACACGCTGGCTTACTCTGGTGACATTTTGTTAAACAGAGGGAGTGTAGTGCAACTTAGAGTAGAATGAGGATGGTCCCCACAGGCCGTGTCTACAGGTTTTGCTTCCTGAAAGCACAGGTACCACCGGCTCCACTTGTTCTTACTCTGAGCAGTAAAAATAGAAAGATGGAGAAGTTCAGTAAGGAAACTAAGGACTAGTGTCACTTTCATTACGTTGGGGCTTGATGCCTCAAAGTGATACTGTAACCCCTCAAACATGATGTCACAGTCATAAAACAGTTTGGGAAAAGCATTTATAATAGCTTACGTTATGTCAGCCTATGTTATTTATGTCAGGTTTCTGTCCTTTGTTGTATTTTCTCTGATTTCTCATGGTAGTCTTCATAGTTGTAATGTAAGGGATGTTCACAGAGTTCATTATTGTGGCTGGAACAGCATAGTGCAGGTTCAATTGTCCCAAAAATAAGGTTTAGGAACATTTCATATAGATTTTTCCAAATTGTGTTTTTTATCAACTACAGACTCCATAGTCTTCGGATCCACCTGTTTCCAATTTTTTTGGTCATATTCTAACACAATTGAATGTAATTGAAAGAAACACGTCATATACATTTTTGGAATTGGTGTTTTTTATTTTTCTTACACCCCCTGAACAAAAAACAACCTGTTTCCACCCCCGCCCCTTAAGTTTTAGTACCAAAATCCAAGATGGCTGACATGACATGTAGCATAAATTATGTATTTGGTGTTTTAAGGTCTCTAAAGTCATTGTTTTTTTCATGTATTTGTAATATTCCCGATGGATAAAGGACTGTTCAGTCAGCCATTACATGAACTTCATTCAAAAATGATTCAATCAGTTGTAAAAATTCAACATGACATCAGAAAAGGCATTGAACCACTCTTTTTATGACCAGGTAATGTGTCTCATCCTATTTATTTGTAGGACCCCCTCTGAATACAAAACAACTTGTTTTTATTTCCCCTTTAACTTTCAGAAGCAAAATCCAAGATTGCTGACATTATAGCAAAATAAGGACATTTTGGTGTTTTAACCCATTAAGACATGGCGTTATAAATTTGCTGTTACCAGAATGGCAATGACCAAATCGTAGTGCATTACTAAAGGCCCTGCGTCATGTCATAGTATTGTAGTGCTATGGTAGTTAACTTTCAATGACTATTACAGCAGTAAGGGGCATTAAGGGTCTACGGTCTATAAAGCCATTCTGCAGTATTGTACGCCTATTGGTAATATTTTGATAGGCACATAACTGTCATTACATGAAATGTTATCAACATTTATCTCATATTTTGCCAAAATTCAACATGGTGTCCAAAAACCCTTGAACTAGCAAATAACCTAGATCTCATCTATATCTGAACTGACCCCTGATCTCAATAGCATAGCAGCAGGTGGAGCCGGTGTGATTTATGACAGGAGTGGAGCCCTCTGTCCATCCTCACGATGCCTCAGTCTCAGAGGTAGAACATCTGAAGTTTGGGGTGACACACCTTAAATGTTGTGTGCAAAGATTGGCTTGCAATTTGCCAGTTGCAAAAAAAAGGCCAGTTGCCTCCAACTAAACTCTATAGACTGATCAGGAAGTACAAAAAAATCCTATTAATTAATTTCATAGAACTATCCAGAAGAGTGGGCAATAGGACTACCTCATTCCACACATTAATATAGAGAGAATACTCTGTAGCATCATTGAGGCAGACATGGGCGCCGCTAGGGGTGGAAAGATGTTACAGATTCTAAGGGCCCAAGCACTGACAGCACTGACAGGGGCCCTTATGGGGGCCCAAAAATCTGTTGTGGGGCCCAAAATTTCTGGAGGCAGACACAATTTACATTCACACTTGTGCCACCAATACTTCATGATGCCAAAGGTCTTACAAAGGTATGATAGTGTGGCCATTACTAGGGTCATGGGTGTACACTGACTGTCATGCCAAAGAGCCTAGTTCTGTGAGCAGTCTGAGAGCATGGCAAGATTGTTGGAATTGGAGGAATGCAGCATCCCAGGCAGAACATTTGGTTTCATAGCCTTCAGATAAGCTGAAGCCGACCCTGAAGCAACTTTGTAGGCCTTGGCCTTGACATAGGCAGCCAAACCAGTGCATATGCAATGCTACTGTACAGGTAGCACTGCATAACAGGTACTGTACATTAATTGATTCATAGTAATTTTTGTTTGAACAATAATTTGGACCTGCACAAAATCTTGTGCTTAAATGTGCTTAAATTCACAAATGAATGGCTTTATAGACCTGAAAGCATTATGTTAATATTGATTTTGCTATATGAAATGTCGGCCATCTTGGATTTTGTAATGGATTTAGTTTATGTGATGGCTGACTTCAGTCATGTAACAAATATTACCAATAAAAGTCAACAATGGCTGAATAGACTTAAAAAATACTAAATATGCCAATTTTGCCAAATATGATGTCAGCCATCTTGATTTTCCCACTAAAAAACAAGCAAAACATTGGAAACAAGTGGTTTTCTATGAAATGTTGTCCTGGAAATAAAAAAAA